>NC_044916.1:14571167-14588917 GCF_003576645.1 Ipomoea triloba | reverse complement strand
ACCATCGAAGGTGGAAACCGGGAAGCACCTGTCGACACTTCGTCTCCAACCTCACCAGCAGATGACCAAGTTCCCAGCACTGGTTCGAGAAGTGACGCTGAGGGGGAACTTCTATTGGATGGAAACCGGGAAGCGTCCAATACCGAAGAACCCTCTCCGGCTGATCCTATCTCCACAGTTGCTGAAGCTGAGGCTCCAGGTTCGAGAGGTGAGGAGCAAGAAGTGATCCATCCCTCAGGTGGAAACCGGGAAGCGCCTGACATGGAGCTACCTTCGAGCTCTGAACCCGGTGTCCCTGTGGCTCCTCAGACACTTACTCGAGAGGTGGACTCGCAGTTGCAAGTTAAGGGTGGAAATCTNCTCGCTTTGAGCGCGTACTGGCCATTGTTCGAAATGCTGCACTACCTGTGGCTGGCACAACCGAGTCTCAGGCCAATCATGAAGAACTACTCGAACAGGCAGTATGGGCTAATACTGCAGCACAGAAAGCTGCCGATGAGGCTGCTCTCGCTCGAGCAGAGGCTGCAAGTGCGAAAGCTGAACTAGCTGAGTTACGAGCAGAGCTGCGAGCCTTCCAATATTCCAGTGAACTTCGACAGGATGTGATGAAGGCCATACTCGATGACCTGTCGAACCAAGTGCCTGCCCAACTTCAAGCAATCTTCGAAGGTATGTCCATCCTCCTCTCCCGTGCTGATGATGCCAACAAGGGGGAAAATAAAGGGAAAAAGAAGNTAATAGGATATTGATTCATATGTAATGTATCTGGAAATCACTAAATGAACTTAAGTGATATCTTTTAGATGAATCAAACTTGTTTCTCTCGCAATCTGTGTTCGAAAGGTAGTTCGAGAGGTCACCCGATCAGTTTGTCTATATACGCTATACCTCGAAGAAGGGTAGTTCGAGAGGGTAGTTCGAGAGGTCACTTCGAAAGATAACAAACTGATATCTCTGAACGGAGGAATAAGGAGGGTTAGGGATCAATCACTCAGGGGGAAGATCCTTAACCAGATCAAGACGGAGGAATAAGGAGGTTTAGGGATCAATCACTCAGGGGGAAGATCCTTAAACTCATGTGGAAGACATTTCACCTTCGAGAGGTGAATCCGATAAGTTCAACGAATACATGAAGGAAACGGCTAACTTTGGATATTAATGCTAGCCACGTGGTCATCGGTTACTGGCGGTTTTCCGCACTTAAGGGAGTTATCTTGATTAGTGGGAGCATGATCATATAGTTACTTTTCTTTATTACCCCACTATCCTGAACCTAAAACCGCTCTGTTAATTTACCAAAAATACCCTTATTTTTCATATACGCTGACCGTTACTAGGGGTATTTCTGACCTTTTACTTCTTTAAAGAAAACCGGTATCCTTCCTTGGGTCAAGCTCTCAACCCTACCCATATATCCAACCCGAATCCACACGATATAAAAGCCAAATCCTTCTTCTTTACCCGGATTCAAGCTAAAACCGTTTACCCAAAATCCCCAAATACTAAACGCAGTACTCATTCCCTCCAAAACATCTAACCTTCATCAATGGCGTCCGAATCCTCTACATCAACCTCATCTTCCGACGCATATCAGAGGGAGTTGCTACACATTCGCTCTCAGATCAAACAAGTCAAGGCGGGGAGTATCCTTGACAGAAATGGCTTCATCACCAACTCCCCTAATCCAAAAATGGCGGAAAAAGTCCTGAAGAAGTTTGAGAAAGCAGGACTGATGAAATACATGACGCACGACTACGGGACCGTTCACCCCCTCGACTTCACAGAATGGTTCGCAAATGCCAAGGTCACGAAGGGTAAAATCGAAAGCCGCTTTAATGATTTTCCCATCACAACATCTGTAGGTGACCTCAGAGCGGCATTTGATTTCGCGTCATCGGAGGAAGCAGTCAAGCATCTATCGGATTACGACTTGGACAAGCAAGCCTTCTGGGAGAAAATCCGACTAGCGACTGCACCACCCAGAGCATCCTCTGCCCTCCGCAAGTACCACCTAAAGGAGAGGTTTGCTCTCGCTGCCGACCTAATCATGAAGTTTGTGCTCGGCAAGGTGTCCGGAACTGACGAGGTTAGTCTAGACCTCCTCAAAATCCTCCATGCCATTTGGAACAACAACAAGCTGGACTGGGCACATATTATCTTCAACTTCCTCCAACAGCAAGTGATGCGCTCAGTCTCCAACGCCAACCTGTCGATCAGTAAAAAGGTTGGTTTCGGCTTTGTTGTGCAATTTCTCCTAAGCCTGAAGGGCTTCGAACTGAGGGAGGGAAAAGAGATTCATCGAAATACCTATATGGGTAGGACGAAATCTCTAGTCCCCAAAACTAAAGGTGTTAAGGCTGCACCTTCTCCCTCACAGCCAAAAGGAAGGGGCAAAAGGAAAGCCCAAACCGAGGAAAAGAATTCTGATGATGAACCTCTCGATGTACTGATACAAAGGGTTCATCTGCCAAAGAGGGCTAGGAAAGCCAAAACTGTTGCTGTCACCCGGGTTCAAGAGGTGGAACCGTCAGTTATACAAGTACCCTTCGAGGACAGGGCACAAGCCCAGGGGGAACCTCAGGCTACACTGGCCACTGAGGTTGAGAGAGTGCCCCCTACCAGGTCCCTGTCAAGAGATTTGTGTGTTAATGATGATATTACTGCTGAGGGTACTGGTGACTCTGTTGGTTTATCTCGAGAGATGGCTCGAGAGGTTGAAGGTACTGGGATCAGTGATCCAGTACAAGGGGATGCAGAAGAACCATGTGAGATGGTTCGAGAGACAGACTACACAGTCAGGGTGGGAGATGATCTCTTGGAGCATAGTCGAGAGATCACAGCTCAGATAGACGAAGCAATCTCTGCTACTGAAATCATCTCTGATGGGCGGGATGACTTATATGAAGAAGTTTCCACTCAGTTGGCAGTGGAAGCACCCACTCTTGATGACTTCTCCAGGGTGATCAGGTGGATCAACTGGAGAACCAGTTCTTTCACTCAATTGATGAGTCAAGCAGCCGAAATGGAGGCAGAAGAGCAGTTTGCACTCCAGTGGTTGGGCATCTCCGAGATCCCAGCTCATCATCTCCTAGACCTTGCCCACGAAACAAGAGTGGCTAAACTGAACAGTGGAAGAACTGATAAGGGCAAAGGAATAGCTGAAGAAACCGAGGTTGAGCCTGAGGAGGATCCAGAACTAGATGCACAATTTCGAGAAGATATCAGGCTCGCCACTGCCATCTCCTTGGGACAGAACATTGAATTCACGAGAGGTCCAGGAGAGACCTCTGGGGTTGCTCACGATGATATTGCAACAGCCGCAATCCCACTGTCCCAAGTCAGCAACTCTGCTCTGGACGAACAGGTAGAAGCTTCGAGAGGTGAATCCGAGACCTCTGAAGCACTTCAAGTGGCACCTAACACCGTTCTACTTTTGCCACCACCTGAGTCCACACCCTCGACCACTACTGATGAAGCACAGACAATTCGAGAGGGTGAAGTTCCGTTGCTCACACTGCCGGGTTTTCCTACTGCTCCTGAAATAATTATCATTCCAGACTCATCGGAGCAGACTGAAATGCAGTCAAATGAGCAACATGAGCAGAATGCCCCAAGTCCTGCTGGTTCGAGGAGTACTGATGATACCATCGAAGGTGGAAACCCGGAAGCACCTGTCGACACTACGTCTCCAACCTCACCAGCAGATGACAAAGTTCCCAGCACTGGTTCGAGAGGTGATGCTGAGGGGGAACCTCTATTGGATGAAAACAGGGAAGCGTCCAATACCGAAGAACACTCTCTGGCTGACCCTATCTCCACAGTTGCTGAAGCTGAGGCTCCAGGTTCGAGAGGTGAGGAGCAAGAAGTGATCCATCCCTCAGGTGGAAATCGGGAAGCACCTGACATGGAGCTACCTTCGAGCTCTGAACCTTGTGTCCCTGTGGATCCTCAGACGTTAAATCGAGAGGTGGACTCGCAATTGCAAGTCATGGGTGGAAATCTGGAAGCACCCAAGTCCCCTCCGACGAAAGGTACATCTCGATCCTCATCTCCTACTTCTGACTATGATCAACAGGCCGAAGAAGTCTTCATTGGCGAAGTGCGTCAATTCATGGCTGATCAATCTCAGAAGATGGCTCAGCTCGAAAGAATACTCGCTGTGGTCCGCAATGCTGCAATGCCTGCTGCTGGCACAAGTGAATCCCAAGGCCGTCATGCCGAACTTCTCGAACAGGCGATATGGGCTGAGGATGCAGCACGGAAAGCCACTGATGAAGCCGCTGTAGCTCGAGCAGAGGCTGCAAGTGCGAGGGCTGAATTAGCCGAGATGCGAGCAGAGCTTCGAGCCTTCCAATATTCCAGTGAACTTCGACAGGATGTGATGAAGGCCATACTCGATGACCTGTCGAACCAAGTGCCTGCCCAACTTCAAGCAATCTTCGAAGGTATGTCCATCCTCCTCTCCCGTGCTGATGATGCCAACAAGGGGGAAAATAAAGGGAAAAAGAAGGGGGAAAATACAACGGGCAAGAAAAGGGCAGCAAGTGAACCAGCTGGACCACCTCCAAAAATACCAAGAATCATGAGCAAAGCAATGGAGGATGCCAAAAAGGCAGAAAATCTAAGGGTCCAGCGCACACTGGAAATGGAGAGAAGGAGAGAAGAGGACAGAGAAAGAAGAAGAAAAAGACAAGAACAACAGTTAGAAGAAGAAAGGAAGATAGATCTTCTCATGACAAGCTTTAAGTTTGGGAGCAGAGAAGACACTGAACAAATTCTGACCCTGGAGATATTCAAGCTTTTGAAAACCACTGGGATATCTACACACAGCAATATGTCTCCAGAAGAATGCATTGCCTGGTGGAAAGATGGAGTAATTGATGGTGAGTTCGTGGGGGAAGCCTACAGGAACTACAGGCATCTAGATGTCACAGATGAATACCTAAGCCTGGTAAATCCGAAAGACCCCATCAAGACACGAGAAGCCATTAACAAGAAGAGGAAAGCCAACAAGAAGTAAGCTCTCGTGGTCCAAACTCCATCTTATTTCAATGTATTGATGTCTATGTTGTTCTTGGTCTTATCTCTTTTAATCTTTCCTACTAAACTCTGCTTTGTAAACATTCCCTCTTTATAATCATATATATATCTTTTGCTGGGGGTGTTGCGTGAGTACTATTTTAGTAGAGTATTTGTCAAACTTACCATATGCGCTGAAAAATAAAATCTATGTTAATTCTTTCTATCAAATCAGCCATATAGAGTAAGTATAAGTGTTGGCATCATCAAAAAGGGGGAAATTGTTAGGAACATCATGTAATAGGTTTTGATGATACCAACTGTTAAGTAGAAATCCCCAAGTCTCGATACATAGGCAAAACGCTGTAAGTTCGACAAGTAAACCAAGAGCGAAAATACAACCGGGTAACTTTGAGCTCAACTCGGAAAATATTTAAGCTTAAGGTAAACCTGTTTGAACATCTTAGAAGTCTCATGTTGTAATCATATAGACAGATCAGAAGAAAGCATGGGACAACTCTGGAGGAATAAGGGTCTACGAGACATCAACTAAGTCTCGAGACATAAGCAGAGTTCGAGAGGTAGGACCTCTCGATACAGCTATCTAGTTCGAGACATAAACAGAGTTCGAGAGATAGACCTCTCAATATTTGAGTACGAGACATCAAGCAATCAAGATATCAACCTTGGTCTCGATACACTAACAATTCTCCAACAAAGCTGAATGACGATCAGGAAGCATACTTAAAGCTTGGAGAAGAAGAATATCATGAAGATAAAATAATGAAGAGGTGCCGAACGTGAAGATTTCAAAATGGGCGGAAATGGATGACACGTCTGATTTCCACCACAAACGGTCAAAAGGTGCACCAATGCTGAAGTGGTCTGATTCCCTACAAACAAGGAATAATGGGAATATAAAAAGAGTAACTTTTACCAAAAGACGAAAGTGGAGCATGGACTCAAGAAAGTGAACTATGGAATATTCACTACAAGACAAAGAGGTTCAAGTTACAAGATCACCACTCCATGAAATATGCTGAAAATATGCAAGACCCATGATCAGCATGGGAAACAAATTTCAAATGGAATAATTTTCCCTCCAACGGAATTATTCCTCTACTCTCATATATAAGGACGAGAAGACACAAAAAAAAAAAAAGCTCAGGGGGTTCAACCAGTTCGAAATTCTTAAGAGGTGTCTGTCAAAAACGTTCAAGTGCAAGTACTAAATTTGGAATATCATCCTGATATTCAAAACAGCGAGAAAACACATCTTAGTGTTTAAGAGAGTTACAAAGCTTAAACTGTTGTACATCTAGAAGGTGACCGAAGCTGCTCTACATCAAAGTTGATTCAACGATAGCTTGTGGTCAGATTGGAGTCTGTTACATTCAACTGTGACAACCAAAAACACCTTGCTTTGGATTAAGCAAGAGAGGTGGAGTAACCTGGCAGCTGTCCGAGTGAAAGAAACCTGAGGCTTGACGCGGGCTTGGTGATCAAAGGTCAAGTGCTCGAGAGGTGGAGTAGCTGGAAGCGGGGAGAAAGACCTTGAAGAGGCGGAGTAACCTGGAAGCTGTCTTGTGAAGATCCTGAGGCTTGACGCGGGCTTGGTGATCAAAGGTCAAGTGCTCGAGAGGTGGAGTAACAAGAAGCGGGGCGAAAAACCTGAGGCTTGAGGCGGGCTTCGTGATCAAAGCTCAAGCACTCGATATTGTACTAAAAAGGGAAGTTTTTTAGTGCAATCCTTCCAGGGAGTTTCTGGAAGAAGAGTGGACGTAGGCGGGTTGGCCGAACCACTTAAAAATCTCTCTTGCATTTACTTACTGCTTTTATCTCTCGCTAACCTCTCGATTGCACTGCATATAAACGCACTTCTCGAACTAACTCAAACTCGTGCTAACTAAAAGGGGATAACATTTCCGCTGCGCATAAAACTTTATCTTCACCTCGTGAGGTATCAAACCTAAACATCCTAAGTTCAATACACACGAGAGGTCGAAAAGATTTGCAAAATCTTATACAAGTCTATTCACCCCCCCCTCTAGACTTGTACCCCATCCCCTTGGGACCAACACTCTCCCCAGACCAGGTGCCACTCCCCCTCATACCAGGTAATATGGTTCAAAAACCGAGAAGTGGTTATGACCATCGACCACTCCTCCCAAACATCCCGAGGACTAGGGTCCCAAGGGTAGGGGTAGTGTACAATGAACTCCAGGGGATCGCTACCATCTAACGGCTCTATGGAGTAAAAGCCGTAAGCAGCCTAGGACCTCGTCCATAACCGGGCAAGAGACAAAAGGAGCCGACGGAGCCATAGGAGTATCTAGGTTGGTGGGAGCCTCGGGAGCATAACCAGGTGCATATGGGTCTTCTCCCTCCATCATCTGTATGTAATCGTCATAATCCATGCCCTGACACACATACTCCGGTGAATTTTCGGAGTTCACCGGGCTGCAGGAACTGACACTAGACTGCATCTGATAAGAACACAGTGAAGTGTATTTAGCACAACGGCTAAGTAAGGATATCCATGGGTTATTCAAAACTAAATAAAGGTTTTCTAAAAATTGTTACATAGAAACCCTATACCTTACTCATCTGCAAGATTCTACCTGCAACAGTTATAAATAGCAATTTGCATACATTATGAGCAAAATCCAATAATGTCTCATAACATTTTCCCTCTTGACAAGGTCATTTGATATTCATTTACATACTCAACAATATATTGCTAAACAATTAAGCATACTAGTAAGTAGTATAAAACATAAATCACATATCTTGCTTGTGATCACTTTAGTAGAAACCTTTCCCTCATAATGAGATGCTCATCACTTTTCACTTCTCAAAGAGAGAGATCACCCACAACCTTTGGGTACTTAAAACTCGTTACATCTCTCTTTCCCGTAGCTACGGCGCAACTACATTCACATTTCAAAATTCCACTTAGTCCTAGATAGAAAGTGTGAGGCCTTTGGAGTTCTTTCTCCACTTTTGACCACTTGGATCGTTGAACTCGGGTTCAGTGGTCATCGCCCGGTCTAATACTGATCCCCTGGACTTATAGGAGCGTTGGAATGATTCCTAGCTAGCCTCACTAGGTTCATAAGAACGACACCTACCCGAACATAGAGTGACTATACTTAAGTGTGCACACCCCCGTAGGAGTACCTTTTCCTTCCGGGTGATATAGTACTCGGCGAATAGACTTCACCCACAGTATGATTGATCATACACATAATTACCATGCGGAATAGGCACTTTAAGCTCATCTTTATTCCGTGGTTAATAAGATCCTTCACCACTTTACTAGAACTAAGGTTTGAAAACATTTTTCTACTCTTTCTTTTTCTTGCATTGAAAATATTTTGAACATACTTGGGTCAAATCCAGTACTCGGAAATTAATCCTCCTTTTTAACCCAATTCAAAAATCTTCCTTTTCTTTTGCCAAACACTTGGATGATCCACTAACATACTTTCACAAAAGTAAATCAAGTGTAACTACTGTACACTTTCAACTCCACAATTATCACATAAATCTCACATTTGGCACATACATCTCAATGCATATAACATATACATTTCCCAACTTCAACCTAGGCATAACACATAAAATATATTTGTTCTTTTCACTAACCACATATATAATTGTGGGTTATACATACCATATACTATACACAAAATGTGACATTTTACCCTATATATATATACATAATACAACATGTTATTAATACATACATACCCATATATGTACATATATATATATATATAGGTTAAATACCCACACACCCCACGTATATAGATATATATACATATATACAATACACACACACACACACACACACATATATATATATATATACTATAATTCACTTACAACACACCAATATACATACCATACTTTATAATTATATATATATACTACACTACACGTATCTACACTACATATATATATATATCACCTATATAAATATATATATATATATACTATTCTACACGTACCCATAATATGTACATAATACATATTAATATATATATATACTTTACACTACACGTACATACATACTATATATATGTACATAATATTTATAAATATATATATCACACTACAAGTACATATATACTACACATATTTTAATATACATAGTATGCTCAACTTCATGGTTTAGGCACATTAACAACCACCTCATACCAACATAACATTTTGTACATATGCCTTATGAAAAAAAATACAATTACATATATATACATTCATTATGTACACAAAAATTCCACCTAGAACCCATCATAATTCAACCAAGCTATCAATTATCTAGTTTCAAACAACCTCAACCAATTAAAGGGATTCCTTACCTCAACCGAGTTTCTAATTCCGTAGAAAATCCTTGTAGATGATTTTCCCCAATTCACCTTAAAACCCTAGAATTCCAACAACAACATAACACATGATTTTAAGAAATCTTAACTTAGATTCATGTTCTAGGATGAAAAATAAAGCTATCTACCGAATAAAATTGAAGTTTTACCGAATATTTGGAGATCTATGAAGAATTGCTAGCTTTGGAGTCTTGAAGTTTGATGAAGATGATGAAGAATTCCCTCTACCCTCTCTCTTTTTTTTTTCGGCAATAGCAAGGGTAAATGGGAAAAATGGAGACTTAGTCAACTTAATCCCTTACAAGACTTATCCAAATCATCCCATTAAATTAATCCCTTTTTATTCACATGGTGAAATAGTGTGACACTTGTCACAATTCTATGGTTTAATCTTGAAAATATCTTAGCTTAAACTGATCGGGATTAAATCAGATGAATTCTCGGTAGAAACTAATTCAATTCAAATAATTTTCGAACCCAAAAAATTATTCCAGTCTAAAACTCAAAATTGGGCTAGGTTCGGTACACCGCGAAATCTCGCGATGTACGATCACAAATAAATTTTAGCTGCTATGGGCTAATCTAATTAAATAGGAAATTCAAGAATAATAGTATGATGTCTAAAAATCCATTTCCTAGGACAAACGGGTCCGAATACTAGTTCCTAAAATTTTTGCGGTTCGTGACCAGGACGTATGATCGCAGCTTATTACTAACTGTCCTTACTTATAATAATTCTTTTGAGGCATCGGGAGATCATCTCATGAATGTTATAGCCTAAAGAAATATTTTTCGAACCTTAATTTTACTCAAATAGGTGAGGGGTTACAAGGATATTAAAGGAATAAGTCCAACAGTTTGTATGCACTGAATCCTACTTGAAGAAGGGGCAACTCCTGTCCGTCAACCTCAGCGNTAATTTCTGACAGGGGCATAGAGGTTGACAAGGCTAAAATTGAAGTTATTTCTAAATTACCTCCCCCTACATCTGTGAAAGAAGTGCGAAATTTTCTTGGTCATGCAGGTTTTTACAGGCGCTTCATAAAAGACTTTTCAAAAATTTGTAGGCCCATGTGTAACCTGTTAGCAAAAGATGTTGTCTTCAAGTTTGATGATGAATGTTTATCTGCTTTCAACTTTTTGAAAGAAAAATTAACTTCCGCTCCCATTCTTGCTGCACCTAATTGGGAGCATCCTTTTGAAATAATGTGTGATGCATCTGATTATGCCTTAGGTGCTGTTTTAGGACAGAAAATTAATAAACTGTCTTATGTGATTCATTATGCAAGTAAAACTTTAGATAATGCTCAGGTTAACTGTACAACTACTGAAAAGGAGTTGTTGGCTATAGTCTTTGCGTTAGAAAAGTTCCGTTCTTACTTGATTGGTTCTAAGGTGATTGTTTATTCTGATCATTCAGCTTTGAAATTTTTGTTGGCTAAAAAAGATGTTAAACCTAGACTAATAAGATGGATTTTGTTGCTGCAAGAATTCGATTTGACTATCAAGGACAAGAAAGGGTGCGAGAATGTGGTCGCTGATCATTTGTCTCGTTTACCTGATTCAGCTAATAATTGTCCTAACTCTGACATTCCTATAAATGACAGGTTCCCTGATGAACAGTTGCTTTCGTTACAAAATAAAGAGCCTTGGTATGCAGATGTTGTGAATTATTTGGTCTCGGGTCAATTTCACCCAGACTTGAATTCACAAGGAAAAAAACATTTTCTTTCTAAAGCAAAACATTTCTTTTGGGATGAGCCTTATTTGTTTAAAATTTGTCCTGATCAAATAATTAGAAGGTGTATTCCTGAGTTTGAACAACAAAATATTTTGAATCATAGCCACACTTTAAGTTGCGGAGGACATTTTAGTGGGAAGAAAACTGCATTGAAAGTTTTGCAGTCTGGCTTTTATTGGCCCACTTTGTTCAAGGATGCGTTTGAATTTTGTGCTAAGTGTGATAGATGCCAGAGGACTGGTAATATAAGNACAGGGGCATAGAGGTTGACAAGGCTAAAATTGAAGTTATTTCTAAATTACCTCCCCCTACATCTGTGAAAGAAGTGCGAAATTTTCTTGGTCATGCAGGTTTTTACAGGCGCTTCATAAAAGACTTTTCAAAAATTTGTAGGCCCATGTGTAACCTGTTAGCAAAAGATGTTGTCTTCAAGTTTGATGATGAATGTTTATCTGCTTTCAACTTTTTGAAAGAAAAATTAACTTCCGCTCCCATTCTTGCTGCACCTAATTGGGAGCATCCTTTTGAAATAATGTGTGATGCATCTGATTATGCCTTAGGTGCTGTTTTAGGACAGAAAATTAATAAACTGTCTTATGTGATTCATTATGCAAGTAAAACTTTAGATAATGCTCAGGTTAACTGTACAACTACTGAAAAGGAGTTGTTGGCTATAGTCTTTGCGTTAGAAAAGTTCCGTTCTTACTTGATTGGTTCTAAGGTGATTGTTTATTCTGATCATTCAGCTTTGAAATTTTTGTTGGCTAAAAAAGATGTTAAACCTAGACTAATAAGATGGATTTTGTTGCTGCAAGAATTCGATTTGACTATCAAGGACAAGAAAGGGTGCGAGAATGTGGTCGCTGATCATTTGTCTCGTTTACCTGATTCAGCTAATAATTGTCCTAACTCTGACATTCCTATAAATGACAGGTTCCCTGATGAACAGTTGCTTTCGTTACAAAATAAAGAGCCTTGGTATGCAGATGTTGTGAATTATTTGGTCTCGGGTCAATTTCACCCAGACTTGAATTCACAAGGAAAAAAACATTTTCTTTCTAAAGCAAAACATTTCTTTTGGGATGAGCCTTATTTGTTTAAAATTTGTCCTGATCAAATAATTAGAAGGTGTATTCCTGAGTTTGAACAACAAAATATTTTGAATCATAGCCACACTTTAAGTTGCGGAGGACATTTTAGTGGGAAGAAAACTGCATTGAAAGTTTTGCAGTCTGGCTTTTATTGGCCCACTTTGTTCAAGGATGCGTTTGAATTTTGTGCTAAGTGTGATAGATGCCAGAGGACTGGTAATATAAGTAAGCGTCATGAAATGCCCTTTCAAATATTCTGGTTATTGATCTCTTTGATGTTTGGGGAATTGATTTCATAGGGCCTTTTCCTACTTCCTTTGGTTATAATTATATTCTTGTGGTTGTTGATTATGTGTCAAAATGGGTTGAAGCTGTAGCTACTAGGACGAATGACAGTAAAGTTGTTTTGAAGTTTTTGAAAGATATTTTTGCCAGGTTTGGGACGCCCAGAGCTATTATTAGCGATGAAGGTACCCACTTCTGTAATAAACTTTTTGCAAGTCTTTTGAAAAAATATGGCATTACTCACAGGGTGGCTACCCCGTACCATCCACAAACCTCTGGCCAAGTAGAGGTAAGTAACAGACAAATTAAAGGGATGTTTGAAAAAACGGTAAATTCTTTTCGAAAGGATTGGGCCATCAAGTTGAATGATGCACTGTGGGCTTATAGGACAGCCTACAAAACTCCGATTGGTATGAGCCCGTACAGGTTAGTCTTTGGTAAAGCTTGTCATTTGCCAGTGGAGTTAGAACATAAAGCCTATTGGGCTATTAAATTCCTGAATTTTGATTTGCAAAAAGCTGGTGAAATAAGAAAATTAAATTTGAATGAATTGGATGAAATAAGAAATGAGGCTTATGAAAACTCAAAAATTTATAAAGAGAGAACCAAAGCCTATCATGATAAGTCTATTTTGAGGAAGAATTTTGCACCTGGAATGAAAGTTTTGCTATTTAACTCTCGTTTAAGATTGTTTCCAGGTAAGTTAAAATCGAGATGGACAGGGCCATTTGTGGTAGTAGAAGTATTTTCTCATGGTGCCTGTGAGATTGAAAACCCAAACACAGGTGAAAATTTTAAGGTAAATGGGCAAAGGCTTAAGCAATACTTTGAGGGTGATTCATCAGCCCATATTGTTGAACAGGTACAATTGCAGGATTACGAATGCCCATGTTGTCACAATAACTGAAGCCCTTTTAGGAGGCATCCCGGTTCTCTTTCCCTTTCTCCTGTCCTTTATTTTCATTTCCCTTATTTATGTTCTTTAATTTATTTGATGAGCTCTTATATTGTGTTTCTATTTTAATTTTTGTTCTCCACATTGAGGACACTGTTTGAAATAAGTGTGGAGAAGGGGATTTCTATTTTAATATGTTTGTCATTCTCATTTCTTTTGTTTCAAAAAAAAAATACTTTTTAAAGTATAAACTTGAGCTCTTACCCAATAAGTCTTTTGAATAGCCTATGATGAAAATAATGCAAGTTTCTGTCAGCTCTTAGTGTGTATACTGTATGTGGCTAGTTGATTGCTTTAGTTTTATATTTTGAATAACTTTCCAAAAAAAAAAGAAACAAAAATAAATAAATAAATAGAATTTGAAAATCACGAACACCCTTATATGTTTTATGCAATTTCTTTGATGGTTTGTATGTTAGTTTCACTTTATATTATCTTTTTCAAATTCCTAAATAGTTCTTGAGTGCTATAAATTGTGGTGTAGTTTGTTGGGTTCAAGGATCATCTTTTTGGCATAAGTGAGGTCAAAAATAAAAATATATATATATTCAAAAAAATGAGAGTGCTTATTTATTTATTTTATTTGCAATAAATCAGAGATTCTACTCCGCTGAATCAGCCACCTACACATGTACCATAAATAAATAAATAAGTGTTGTGGTCTGGTTCATGAGTACACACATAATTGAAAACCCAAACATGCCTGGCGTAAAATGGCGAGGTTTTTTGGGGAAGTTCTCTTTGGAAAAAGTCAAAAACAGAAAAATAATGAATGAACTTTGGAAGAGACGAATATTCGCATTTTAATTTTCAATAAATGCCTTTGATCCTTGTACCTTCATGTTTTTGCACCGGCACCATGATAGAAGATTTTTGAATTTGAATTAGGTTATATGTTGTGAAATTTTCATATTCACTTTATTGAATTTTTTTGTATAACTCATATTAGGGGTGATAGCACATGAGCACAAGTTTTATTTTGTTAATAAGCATGTTAAGGTTATCTTCTAGCTAAGTGTTTTGTGCATTCTTCGAGCTGACACTAATTTACATTAATGAGGCAATACGTTTGAAAGGTAATTTGGGTAAAGCTCGATTTAATACTTCCTATAATTATTTCCTTTTCTTTTTAATAATGTGTTTGCTTGAGGGCAAGCAAATAAATAAGTGTGGGGAATTTTGATAAGTGCAATTTTATTACTCTATTTTGTTATATGTTACTTAATATTTTTACTAATTAGTTATCTTTTTTATGCTTAATATTATTAAATTATTTACTTTATGTTTATCCAATAATTATAATTAAATCTATTATTTAATAATGTAGTCTAGGCTAATTTTATTTTGAGCTTTAGTTTATTTAGTCTGCGCTTTGTTTATAATAATAATAATAGTAAAACAATTCTAGTAGTCGAAGTCTTTGTTGAAAATATTGATTAAGTTGTGGAGGATGAAGTGGAAGTGAAAGGAGATGTCCTAGAGGAAGAAGAGCTTAAAGAAGATGTTAAGGACAAAGAAGAAATATTGAAAATAAGTATGCATTGTTTGATGAAGTTCATTACAAAATCATGGAAGAGAAGAATGAGACTGAAGAAGAGAGAGGTAAAGAAAAGACAAGAGATGAGAATTTTGAAGAAGAAATGAAAGAAGAAAGGAACAAGAGGAAGAGAATAAGAAGAAAGAGTCTGAGAGCATATTCTTTGAAGTAGATCAATGCCAAACCTTGAAAGAGAATATGCTAGTATTGAGCTTAAGAGAGTTTCTCAATGCTCGACATTTGAGAACAT
Organism: Ipomoea triloba; assembly: GCF_003576645.1. Taxonomy (NCBI): domain Eukaryota; kingdom Viridiplantae; phylum Streptophyta; class Magnoliopsida; order Solanales; family Convolvulaceae; genus Ipomoea; species Ipomoea triloba. The sequence goes on along the minus strand of NC_044916.1, from coordinate 14,573,651 downwards.
ACCTTGGGAAGAAAGTGCAAAGAGAGAATGGGAATCTTCTTCCTGTCATCTGGGATAGATTGTTCTTTATTATTTGTGATTATTTTGTATTCTTTGCAATTTTTTTAAAAAATCTTTCACTATGTTTCTTTCTTTGCTTGTCACTTCTTATTTTCTTGATAGAGATTCTTGGAGAGAGAAAGAGAGAATTATCACAAGCTTGAATGCTAAAAACCGCTAGTGCACACAATTTGAGGGAGTATTTCTATCCTTTCCTTTATACTTTTAAATGTGTTATTATTGTGTTTGGGAAGGATATCTTTAATGGGCTTATGTGAAGCTCTTTTCAAATTAAAACTATGTGTCTTGCCCTTCCCCTTGTGTGCTTTGATTTCAATTTCACATCCATTGTGCGTTAAATTGTGTCTTTACATCGAGGATGATGTAAACCTTTAAGTGTGGGGAGGTTCAAGCAGCTATACATACTTTAAATACCGTTTTATTTTTTTATTTTTTTGTTTTTTCATTGTGATTGCATTGTAAAGATGAGGTAAATAGGATATGCATTTGAAATTTTGATATGTTGTTGTTCCTTTTACTTTGTAAGTGTGGGAAGGGGTGTTGTAGGCTCAATTGGTTGAAAATGTTTGGAAACCATCCTTACACCGAGTGAGATTTGTATAGGACCCAAGTAGGTTTTTAATTCAATTTTTCATGCTTGTTTGTGGTTCAATGCGCAATTTTCATAGACCTCGGTTAAAGATCTCTCGAAATGGGAGTGTACACGATAAGGTTTGTGGTAAGTAAGGTGGTATGACCTGGAATTGAATTTTTCAGTGTGGTACAAGGCAAAAGGTGAGATTTTCTTTTGGTGAGATGTGTGATTCCCTACTCCCAATGAAAAAGGCATGAGGGGATGCAAAAAGAGTTAATAGAAAAAGCTAAAAAAGACTTTAAGCTATCCTTGCTTGAGAGGGGAAAACATGAGGGAGCCATCTCATAGGATTCAGGCAACCATTGCACAGACTTCAAAAAAGCGTAGAGCTCTACGTGAAGGTGGTTGACTCGACGGGGTATCCTAGAGGTGATTAGAAAATGGAGAGATTCTCAGGCTAAGCCAAAATGCGTGGAAAGGTTTGTGTCACACTATCACACATGTTTAATAGGGTCTTTGGGCCAAATGAGGCAAAGTTGAAAAGACCGTGTGCATCGTTCCTATTAGTGGGCTCGAGCTTGGTAGGCCTGTGGAAATTGTGGATTGAATCAAACCCCTGTGCTTGTGAATTTATGTGTTTGAGAGGGGTTTACCATCCAAACAAATGAGTGACCTTGGGGTTTTTGGGGGTCCTTACATTTTGAGTCAATTGAGGGTATGATGGAAAATTTTTAAATATTAAAGTCCTCGCAAGTGCACGAGTCAATTGCAGTGATAGTGTGCAAAGGCAAGGGTCGAACCCACAGGGAATTGATAATATGCAATTTGTAAAACTTGAAATTAAACTAATTAACTTGACAATTTAAAGTGTTCAAAACTAAATGCAAAACTGAACCAAATGCTATGTTGAAAACCAAGCAAGAAACAAGCAATTAAAAACCGAGCAAATAAAGATTGCAAATAAGTAAGAGATAACAAGAGAAAAAAACTCTAAGATCATGAATAAACTACCATTATAGTAAGGCAATTTCGACTAACAAATAATTGAGCATTAGCATTATAATTCATTGAGTAGGCATCAAGGCTGTAGCATAAAACGGTAGCAATGTAGTTCGTACTAACATAAAGAATTGAAATTATAATTACTAATTATTCTAAACTCAAATTAAAAGCATAAGAAAGGGAATCAAAATAGCTATTGCCGTCTACACATTAATGCTGCTACCAACTTAGGATTTATTGAATTAGACACAAAAACCAAAGCTCCATACTTCAATATGCAATACTACAAATTGAGAAGGAAAAGTAGGATGACGTGTCCAAAGTGAAGAAAAAAGAGAAAGCAAAACCAGAAGTAGACGCCAATTGCCCAGCTGCTGCGACTCAGAATTTCGTAAAATCACCGCAATTCGCCGCCCAGAAACGCCGCTGAACCAGAGATTGTCGGAAATAAAAATTGTCCGCCGAACCAAAATTAATTGTGAGACATTGTGAAAAGCAATCTTTGGGAGAAACTGCCGACCGAACGGAGATCGCCGAACGGACTTTTTGTGAAGGAATTGATGATTGGTGATGATCAACGAGAATCCAATATATAGTGCTTCAACCCCAAACTGTTTATCCGCTTACGTAATCTTAATTCATGGCGTCAATTCCACAGAAGGACGAGAACCGCGGAACGCCATTGGAGACAATTTCTTCCAACGCCTCTTGATCACTCTTCCGTCGAGGAGGTTTGTGGTTATTGAATCAGATCTAATGCCACGCCGAGAAGTCTTGTTCTGTTGTTGACCGGGAGAAAAGGGAATCAAGACCGCCTCTGTTTATTTACGCAAATTAAAAAGACTTCG
>NC_044916.1:14560573-14571142 GCF_003576645.1 Ipomoea triloba | reverse complement strand
AGTAAAACAATTCTAGTAGTCGAAGTCTTTTTAATTTGCGTAAATAAACAGAGGCGGTCTTGATTCCCTTTTCTCCGGTCAACAACAGAACAAGACTTCTCGGCGTGGCATCAGATCTGATTCAATAACCACAAACCTCCTCGACGGAAGAGTGATCAAGAGGCGTTGGAAGAAATTGTCTCCAATGGCGTTCCGCGGTTCTCGTCCTTCTGTGGAATTGACGCCATGAATTAAGATTACGTAAGCGGATAAACAGTTTGGGGTTGAAGCACTATATATTGGATTCTCGTTGATCATCACCAATCATCAATTCCTTCACAAAAAGTCCGTTCGGCGATCTCCATTCGGCCGGCAGTTTCTCCAAAGATTGCTTTTCACAATGTCTCACAATTAATTTTGGTTCGGCGGACAATTTTTATTTCCGACAATCTCTGGTTCAGCGGCGTTTCTGGGCGGCGAATTGCGGTGATTTTACGAAATTCTGAGTCGCAGCAGCTGGGCACTTGGCGTCTGCTTCTGGTTTTGCTTTCTCTTTTTGTCTTCACTTTGGACACGTCATCCTACTTTTCCCTTCTCAATTTGTAGTATTGCATATTGAAGTATGGAGCTTTGGTTTTTGTGTCTAATTCAATAAATCCTAAGTTGGTAGCAGCATTAATGTGTAGACGGCAATAGCTATTTTGATTTCCTTTCTTATGCTTTTAATTTGAGTTTAGAATAATTAGTAATTATAATTTCAATTCTTTATGTTAGTACGAACTACATTGCTACCGTTTTATGCCTACAGCCTTGATGCCTACTCAATGAATTATAATGCTAATGCTCAATNCGAAGTCTTTTTAATTTGCGTAAATAAACAGAGGCGGTCTTGATTCCCTTTTCTCCGGTCAACAACAGAACAAGACTTCTCGGCGTGGCATCAGATCTGATTCAATAACCACAAACCTCCTCGACGGAAGAGTGATCAAGAGGCGTTGGAAGAAATTGTCTCCAATGGCGTTCCGCGGTTCTCGTCCTTCTGTGGAATTGACGCCATGAATTAAGATTACGTAAGCGGATAAACAGTTTGGGGTTGAAGCACTATATATTGGATTCTCGTTGATCATCACCAATCATCAATTCCTTCACAAAAAGTCCGTTCGGCGATCTCCATTCGGCCGGCAGTTTCTCCAAAGATTGCTTTTCACAATGTCTCACAATTAATTTTGGTTCGGCGGACAATTTTTATTTCCGACAATCTCTGGTTCAGCGGCGTTTCTGGGCGGCGAATTGCGGTGATTTTACGAAATTCTGAGTCGCAGCAGCTGGGCACTTGGCGTCTGCTTCTGGTTTTGCTTTCTCTTTTTGTCTTCACTTTGGACACGTCATCCTACTTTTCCCTTCTCAATTTGTAGTATTGCATATTGAAGTATGGAGCTTTGGTTTTTGTGTCTAATTCAATAAATCCTAAGTTGGTAGCAGCATTAATGTGTAGACGGCAATAGCTATTTTGATTTCCTTTCTTATGCTTTTAATTTGAGTTTAGAATAATTAGTAATTATAATTTCAATTCTTTATGTTAGTACGAACTACATTGCTACCGTTTTATGCCTACAGCCTTGATGCCTACTCAATGAATTATAATGCTAATGCCTACAGCCTTGATGCCTACTCAATGAATTATAATGCTAATGCTCAATTATTTGTTAGTCGAAATTGCCTTACTATAATGGTAGTTTATTCATGATCTTAGAGTTTTTTTTCTCTTGTTATCTCTTACTTATTTGCAATCTTTATTTGCTCGGTTTTTAATTGCTTGTTTCTTGTCTTGGTTTTCAACATAGCATTTGGTTCAGTTTTGCATTTAGTTTTGAACACTTTAAATTGTCAAGTTAATTAGTTTAATTTCAAGTTTACAAATTGCATATTATCAATTCCCTGTGGGTTCGACCCTTGCCTTTGCACACTATCACTGCAATTGACTCGTGCACTTGCGAGGACTTTAATATTTAAAAATTTTCCATCATACCCTCAATTGACTCAAAATGTAAGGACCCCCAAAAACCCCAAGGTCACTCATTTGTTTGGATGGTAAACCCTCTCAAACACATAAATTCACAAGCACAGGGGTTTGATTCAATCCACAATTTCCACAGGCCTACCAAGTCGAGCCCACTAATAGGAACGATGCACACGGTCTTTTCAACTTTGCCTCATTTGGCCCCAAAGACCCTATTAAACATGTGTGATAGTGTGACACAAACCTTTCCACGCATTTTGGCTTAGCCTGAGAATCTCTCCATTTTCTAATCACCTCTAGGATACCCCGTCGAGTCAACCACCTTCACGTAGAGCTCTACGCTTTTTTGAAGTCTGTGCAATGGTTGCCTGAATCCTATGAGATGGCTCCCATCATGTCGTTCCCTCTCAAGCAAGGATAGCTTAAAGTCTTTTTTAGCTTTTTCTATTAACTCTTTTTGCATCCCCTCATGCCTTTTTCATTGGGAGTAGGGAATCACACATCTCACCAAAAGAAAATCTCACCTTTTGCCTTGTACCACACTGAAAAAGTTCAATTCCAGGTCATACCACCTTACTTACCACAAACCTTATCGTGTACACTCCCATTTCAAGAGATCTTTAACCGAGGTCTATGAAAATTGCGCATTGAACCACAAACAAGCATGAAAAATTGAATTAAAACCTACTTGGGTCCTATACAAATCTCACTCGGTGTAAGGATAGTTTCCAAACATTTTCAACCAATTGAGCCTACAACACCCCCCTTCCCACACTTACAAAGTAAAAGGAACAACAACATAATCAAAATTTCAAATGCATATCCTATTTACCTCATCTTTACAATTGCAAATCACAATGAAAAAAACAAAAAAATAAAAAAAATAAAACGGTATTTAAAGTATGTATAGCTGCTTGAACCTCCCCACACTTAAAGGTTTACATCATCCTCGATGTAAAGACACAATTTAACGCACAATGGATGTGAAATTGAAATCAAAGCACACAAGGGGAAGGGCAAGACACATAGTTTTAATTTGAAAAGAGCTTCACATAAGCCCATTAAAGATATCCTTCCCAAACACAATAATAACACATTTAAAAGTATAAAGGAAAGGATAGAAATACTCCCTCAAAATTGTGTGCACTAGCGGTTTTTAGCATTCAAGCTTGTGATAATTCTCTCTTTCTATCTCCAAGAATCTCTATCAAGAAAATAAGAAGTGACAAGCAAAGAAAGAAACATAGTGAAAGATTTTTTAAAAAAAATTGCAAAGAAATACAAAATAATCACAAATAATAAAGAACAATCTATCCCAGATGACAGGAAGAAGATTCCATTCTCTCTTTGCACTTTCTTCCCAAGGTATGTTCTCAAATGTCGAGCATTGAGAAACTCTCTTAAGCTCAATACTAGCATATTCTCTTTCAAGGTTTGGCATTGATCTACTTCAAAGAATATGCTCTCAGACTCTTTCTTCTTATTCTCTTCCTCTTGTTCCCTTTCTTCTTTCATTTCTTCTTCAAAATTCTCATCTCTTGTCTTTTCTTTACCTCTCTCTTCTTCAGTCTCATTCTTCTCTTCCATGATTTTGTAATGAACTTCATCAAACAATGCATACTTATTTTCAATATTTTCTTCTTTGTCCTTAACATCTTCTTTAAGCTCTTCTTCCTCTAGGACATCTCCTTTCACTTCCACTTCATCCTCCACAACTTAATCAATATTTTCAACACAATAACTAACACAATCATCATTACAAATATCACCACAATGATCATCACAAGTAATTTCCTCATCACACATATAACCCAATGATTTTGCACCATTATTACCAAGAGTAGTGACACCACAACTAGAATCAAGAGTATTACCATATGATGGTTCAAAGGTATCGCCATGAGGTTCTTCATCATCCAACACTACTTCCACCTCCTCATCCTACTTTTCTTCAGATTCATTTCTATATCCCCAATCTTGATTTTCCTTCTCTTGGCCTTGCAACTCTTCACTAACGGGGATCTCTAGCTCACTCTCCCTTACATCTGCAATGACCTCCTCTATGTGCACTTTGAAGCTCACTTGTTTCCTACGGTTATGCCAACTTTGATCAACACTTGGAGTCACTCTAATATTCTCCTCCATGCTATCATCCGGCACAATATTAATTCCAAAACGCCTCGCCAATGCCCAAGTTTCCTCACTCAATCCATACTTTCCTTGCAACTTGGCATTGCACCCTTGACCAACTCCATCCCTCTGGTACTTGTCCGTACATTCACATGAGAATTTTGCCTTACATTTATTACAATAAAGGTTCTTATGGCATTGATACCTATAGTGAGGGCCTTTACAAGCATGACAAATCACTTGTAAGTTCATATTCTCAAACATATGTTCCTCAATGGTTTTGTAGGGATCGTTAGGATCTATTGGTTTGGGTTCCAACCAATGTTCATACATGTGCTCAGTAATGGATTTATTTTTGGGTAGAGGTGTGTTTTGAGTATAAGGTTGTGGAGAATAGGCTTGGCGTGGGTAGGAGTCATAGGATGGAGAATTAATGGCTCTTCTTTGTAGAAAGTAGTATTCATCCTCATCATAGTAACTAGAAGGGTAAGATTGAAAATTGTAGCTTTGGTGAGATGCACTCCTTCTATCCCCCTGGTGCTCATAGTAGTAGTTCTCTTGATCATGATATCCATCCTCATAATCATCCCGGTAATACCTAGGTGTTTGTTGTTCTCTTGAATGATCATAAGAGATGTATCTCCGCAGTGGTTGGGCCCTCCTTGAATATTCATAGTCATGACCATAATAAAACCTTTGGTATATCTCCGGTGGGTTATCATAGAATAATCCTCTTTGAAGGGGTGGTGGATCTCTCCTTGAGTAGTGATAATCACCATATTCCCTATCATCATATTGAGCTCTTGATGATTTCCTTTGTGGTGGATCATCATACTTATATGCCTCATCATCATGTGTCCTTAGTGGTGGCCTTCTTGGTTGATATTGTGCTATATAGTCCTCATCATCTTCATAACCATAGGGGTTAGAAAGTTGAGCATTGTAGCTTCCCCTTGGTTGCCTATATCCTCCTGGTCTTCATAGTAATCCTCTTGTGGATATCTTGGTTGAGAATACATCATAGAGGATCAACCTACAATCACAAAGACATGATAGTGTTTTGCAACTAGAAGTAGTTGCTTGTGAAAGTAGTAACAATTCAAGTATCCAAAAACTTCAAAAACAAACAAGTAAATTGCAAAAATAACAAGTAAATGATGGTGGTTAGACTCTCTAACTTGAATGATGTCCCATGTTAACCCAAATGGACTCATTACTCAAAAACCGATGTTATTCCTCGGCAACGGCGCCATTTGAAAGTTGTAGTTTTAAGTGGTTGAATTTGTGAGTGTCGTCCTCTAGGAATGGCTAGGAAGGATTCGAGTAGGAAGGGATTAAATACGAGTTCATCAAGTGTTTGAAAGCTAACCAAAATGATGTATTTGATTGCATGAGATCAAAACAAAACAAGTAATTGATTTGAGAAATAAACAATGATAAACAGGAAGATTTAAATCAAATAGCAATGCACAAATGCTTCTATAATGTTCTTAAGGTTCTAGGCTAATCAATGCTAAATAATGAAGTGAGGGAATCAATTCAATGCCAATGCCACTCTAGTGGACATTGGCTACCACCAAAGTTCTAATCACATTCTCATAGCAATTAGACTAAGTGAGGAATTTAATCAAGCACATTGTGTGCATAATTCCTTCCAACTCCCCTTTCTCAAGGGCAAGTTATTAATGTGGAAATGATTGGCCATGGTGAATCCCTATTCTCATAGGTGAAACACCAATTCCATACATCACTTGAAAGGTTGGATCCTAACCAAACAAGTGTCAATTAATTCCTTAAGTCCAGAATCACATTTATACTAAAAGCAATGTAAAACCTAGATGAAACAATTTAATTAATGTAAGCATTCATACAAGACAATTCAATTCAAATCCCTAAAGGATTTAACTACTCATAATGGAATTGATAATTAAAAGCAACTGGAATACTATGGAATTGATAATTGCAAGAAAAAGAAATAGAAAATCTTACTTGATTGAATTTGTATAAAGCAAATCTGAAATTGAAGTTTAATGTGTAATTACAATGGATAATTCTTCATAAATCTTCTTCAAAAGCAATGGAATTACAAAGGACAAATGATCTAAAGTGTTTGTGGAGAGGGAAACTAAAAGAGGACTTAAAAATTTGAAAGATAAACTAAAAATAAAGCCTATGACTATTTATAGTTGAAGAAATCGTGCCCAAAAACCGCCACCAAATTGTCTGGTCACGACATCGTGACCAAGCAACAACTTTGCAGATTTCAGTAGTCACTTTGCTGGTCAAGCCGAAATCAGCAAAGTGGTCACAGTGGTCACTATGGAGGTCATGGCGTGACCTCCTCCGTGACTCCCATGACCACTTTCTGATCAGCAGTCGTCAAGCCGACCAGCAGCTTGACAACTAATCAGAATGTTGTCAAGGATGTCACTCTGCCGTGACCAACAGCTTGACATCCTCCCGGTGGTACGGCTTGACTTAACTCCTTGCTTCGTTGTTTCGTTGAACTTTCCTATGATTTTGGCCTTTCATTCTTGCACCATTTTGCCTTAAAATTATCCCGATTCGTTTACATTTTACGCTTCAACATGCCTAAGTTCTCAATTTTCAATCCTTGAGCCATAAACACTTGAAATACGCTTTGTTCTTGCACAAACACCTGACATTCACTTAGAAATTAGTACAATTAAAGCATATTTATAGATTAATTCACAGCTTATCACAAGTCGTTGAGTAGAAATAATGGTTCTTCGTTTAGTAGAAATGTCGTGATTGTGTTGCGGTTGTCACGAACATCATTTTGCAGTGATTTTGCTTTTGAATTAAAATGGAAGTAATGTCATGTGAAAGAAGACAACTTTCCTTTTATATTTAATTAAAAAAATTGTAACGCAATTGGGCGAACGGAATGGTGTCCGTCGCGTCAACTTCCGCTTAAATAATTAATGAAACGACATTGTATTGGACCAAGTCCACAATGAAATGTGGACTTTAATCCAAGATATAACGATTGACTTTTAAAGGATTGAATATAATTGGCAGAAGACATAAATATTTAATTTTTTTGCGCATAGTAATGCTACATTGCTACCCACCCTCGTAATTTCCTTTAAAATTGGGTTTAGATTTTATTTTTCTCCCATAATATTTAATTATAAGTTGATAGAGTCTGCCAATAAATAGACACTAATTAATACAAGCCACATGAAGAGGAAAAAGTAGGAGGAAAAACTCTACAAGAGAAAAAAAAAACTTTTTTTTTTCGGGGTTTATCCAATAAGTGGTTTATTTTCTTATTAAAATAAGTTGAAAATTAAAAATTATTTATTTACACGTTTTTATAAATTTATTTTTATATAAATAAAAGCATAGTATAATTACATAGGCACAAATTCTAAACTCTAAAAAACTAATAAATACTTTTCATTAAAGTAATAATAAATAAATTATTTTAAAATTTCCAACTAAAAAAATTTTTACAAATAATTAATAATGTAGCTAAAATAAATTATTATAAGAATAACTTTGTAATAAATTTCTATTTATGTTTTAGAAAAGTACCTATATAATCGCAAATTATATTGTGGCCATGATCATAACTGATACTGCAGTTGTGTCGAAAGAATACTGCAGTTGTGTTGAAAAGATACTGCAGTTGTGTTGAAAGGAAACTGCAGTTGCACAAAACAGAGACCGTTCATCCGTTCAACACAACTGCAGTATCCTATCAACACAACTGCAATATATTTTCAACACAACTGTAGTATCTGTTCAACACAACTGCATTTCTAGATGGATAACACGGCCTCTGTTTCACGCAATTGTAGTATCATTTCAATACAACTACAGTATCCTTTCAACATAACTGCAATATCAGTTCAACACAACTGCAGTATCAACTATGACTCATGGTCCACGGTATAACAACTACTATATAATAAAGTATAATTTATTCATTTCCAACCACGCACTAAAAATAAATAAAATTAAATGAATGATTTATCAAACATCATTTTTGGATAAAAATTCAAGTTTCTAAAAGGACCGAAAGTGAAATTGTTTAAGTTTTATTTATTTTTTAGAACAGTCTTCTTTCTTCCTCGGCAAAACAAGTTGTATGGATCACGGTCTAAAACGACATCATTTTGATGTAAAAAAAATCTTAGCTATGTGTGCATGTTAAAATAATGAACAATCTGGGGTAAGATAATGTATTTTATGAGTTATAATAATGTACGTTATGTGTTAGTGTTGAGCGTCGGCAGGGTTGGCCGAGTTCAACCCCTGCTTATTTCGAGACGTGGCTTTATGGCTCACCATGGAGAGTGAGTATGCATTTCTTCCACACTGTGGTGGGAATACCAGTCTGCCACTGGCTAATGGGTATATGTCTTCCACATGGTAGTGGGTATAAGTCTTCCATTGCCTAGTGAGTATGCGTTCCTTCCACACAGTGGTGGGAATACGAGTCTGCCACTCGCTAATGGGTATATGTCTTCCACACGGTGGTGGGTATAAGTCTTCCATTGCCTAGTGAGTATGCGTTTCTTCCACACGATGGTGGGAATACGAGTCTGCCACTGGCTAATGGGTATACTTTTTTTTTATTGCCTAGTGAGTATGCGTTTCTTCCACGGTGGTGGGAATATGAGTCTGCCACTGACTTTTTTTTTTTTCATTGCCTAGTGAGTATGCGTTTCTTCCACACGGTGGTGGGAATACGAGTCTGCCACTGGCTAATGGATATGTGTTTTCCACTCGATGGTGGATAAGTCAGTTGGTCTGTACCAGTAACCATACTTCTGTTATGCAGCTAAATAAAATTTCATCATGAAGCGGACGAAATTTGTAAATACATATTATGAGTCTGACAAAAATTGTAAAATACGCCATATTCCTCTACTTAGGGCATTTCCTCTAGTTCTGCCGTGGGTTCTGGACTGTCCCTAGCTTCTTCCTTTGCAGTCCTTTCTGTAATGGTCTACACCTGTAGATCCTGACTCCCTATTTGGCGGCACGTGAGGAGGTAACAGGATCGCGCCGCCTGGCGATCACATCTGGCAGTCCCTACCCCTTCAGGTGTTCGGAATTTCAAACATAGGTGCTCAAGTGATACCACGGCTCCCAAGTCCTCCAAACCAGGCCTTCCCAAGATTATGTTGTGTGCAGATTTCAAGTCTACAACCACGAATTCCATATTGATGGCCCTTACCCTGGGGTATTCTCCGATCTCTGTAGGCAGGGTGATGCAACCCTCTAGCTCTATGCTGTTTCCAGTGAATCCTGCTAGAGGTGTTCTCACCTAGTGTAGGTTCTCCTTGGTCAGTCCCAACTTGGTGAATGTTTCGAGATACATGACATTAACACTGCTGCCCGTGTCCACGAATACCCTTCGAACTGTAGCTCCATTGACGTCCATTGCGATCAGGATAGCGTCCCGATGCGGAGTTGGACCATCGGGTAAATCGTCATCTGAGAAGATAATGGGGTCTCTTCGGCCCCCTTTGGGTGGTGCTCTATGCTGTATTGCCCCTATGTATAATTGTCTAGTCCAGCGTTTCCTCTCCCGAGCGCTGTCCCCTCCGACTGTCCCCCGTAAATCATGTGGATTACGAGTTTATTGCGTTTCCCGCTACGATTGTCTTGCTCCTCTTGGGTCTCCCTTGCGATCCTGGGGGCCTCACTTCAAGCTTCGGCTTCGTGCCCCGTGGTCTCTATTTCGTGCATGGGCATCTCCACTTGTCTTCGCCACTGGTTCGGCCCCACAAGCGATCGGCCCCCTTGGGGCGGTCGACCTATGCTTCGTTTGAGGGCTATTCTCTTTTCTATCAATCCCTCGAGTTCCTTCCGTAACGTGGTACACTCCTCTGTGCTATGGGTTGGAGATTCATGGTACCTACAATACCTTTCTTGTCTTGCCGGCAGTCGGTTGACTATCGGCGCGGGGTTTTGTTGTGGCGGATCTTCTGTCAACCGAGGAGGGCGTACCTCATGTACTGTCCTTGCTCCCAAGGTGGGAATGGCCTGGGGCTGGTGGGCTACCGGCGTGTGGTAGTGATCGCCCCTGTCCCTTTGTTTTGGTGATCGGTCCACAAGACGTGTTCTCGTCTCCTCCATTGGGTGTTTCTCCCGCCGCCTCTGTTTTTGTCGCAAGGCCTCTTCTATTTCGGCGTACCTGGTTGCCCTTTGTATGGCTTGGGCGTAAGTCTCCGGGGTATCTGTTCGGAGGCTAGCGAACATATCACCCGCCTTTAAGGCCTCCATAAACAACGTTATAGCCATCCGATCATCTAGACTTTCCACCGTTTGTATCTCTTTCTTCCATCTTCCTAAGAATTCTTTTAGGGTCTTAGTCTCTCCTTGCTGCACAGCTGTTAGGGCCGTGAAGTGCCTTTTGGCCCTCATGCTCCCAGCGAAGTATGTCAGAAATTGCTCTCCCA
>NC_044916.1:14548073-14555573 GCF_003576645.1 Ipomoea triloba | reverse complement strand
TTATTATAATAAAAGCTTTGTAATAAATCTATTCATGTTTCAGAAAATTAACCTTACAAAAAAGGATAATTTATTCATTTTCAGCCATGCACCCAAAAAACAAAATTTAAATGAGTCATTTATTATAAATCATTTTTTTTTTTGGATAAAATTCAAGTTTCCAAACCTACCCACAGTGAAATTATACTGTTGAAGCTTTATTTATTTTTTTAGAGCAATCTTCCTTTGGCAAATTAACAGTCTACACAACTTTGTGGACCACGGTCTAAAACGACATCATTTTGATGTTTGAATAATGTACTTTATGTGTTAGAATAATGTACTTTAAATATTATTAAGTTATGAGAAGGCAAACTGTATGTGTATAATATGCACGCAAAACCAACTAAATATAAATTTAAACATTTTGTTTTGATTTATTGACATAACCTTCTATTTATTTAATATAAAAACTTGGTAAAAAAAGTGGTTCAAAGAAAACACGTGAATGGTGGCGAAAGTTGAGCATAATATCTACAAATTAATAGATGTATAATCTCATTATAATTTAAACTTTTAATTCAGATAAAATTATATTGATTAATTTATGATTCAAATGTAATTATAGATTTATAGAGGTGGTAATGCCAATATTTCATATAAACAAAAAACAAAAAGAATGTCAACTACTACTTTATACTCCGTATCTATTTAGTATTTGCAATACATAGCACGTTTATCATTATTATATATATGCTTCAACAATTCGATATGTGCTGTCATATCTCATACGTTGAAGTCTCAGATTTTTTATCTTTAAAGAATCTATATTGAATTAATACCCAAATTTGCGCAAATTATATTGTGGACCATGATCATGGCTGATACTGCAGTTGTGTTGAACGAATACTGTAATTGTGTTGAAAAGATTGTGCAGTTGTGTTGAAAGGAAATTGCAGTTGCGCGGAACAGAGGTCGTTCATCCGTTCAACACAACTGCAGTATCCTTTCAAAACAACTGCAGTATTCGTTCAACACAACTACAGTTCCTGACGGATGACACGGCCTCTGTTCCGCGCAACTACAGTTCACTTTCAACACAACTGCAATATCCGTTTAACACAATTGTAGTATCAGTTCAACACAACTGCAGTATCAATCATGATCCATGGTCCACAATGCATCCACGGTATAAGGACTGCCAAAATTGTCCTCGACTATAGTGGTTTTTCTCAATTTTGTCCTAAACAACTTTGGTCTCATAAAGTAGTCCCAGACTTTTGTGTTATCGCTCAAAATTGTCCTCGGTTAGTTAAGGGGTCAAACTGATGTTAAGTACAAGGGCAATTTTGTCAATTCAAATTTAAGTCTTCTTTCTGTATGCTTTACCCCACCGGTCTTTAATTTGCTCTGTCTCGGGTGTTGAACAATAGGGCAGAGCAGGTGGACGACAACGTCGGCTTTGGTAAGGCTCTGGCGAGCTACGTGTGGCGGTGGCGAATCGAGGTACAATAACGAGCTTCAAACTCGATCCGACGTGTAGCAGCAGCGATGACGGCGGGAACTTCTTGATGATATGTGGCAGCTTTTGTAAGCCAGCGAAGCTTGGTATTTTCCAGCGACTAGAGCTGTTGGTGGCTACGTCGGCTGGACTTCGACCTTTCCCTTTCTAACGGCGTCGCCTAGCATCAAAATCTTCCCTTGAAACAGTTGACCGCGAGGATGCTCTGGAAGACCGCGAGGAATCTGGGAAACCACCTCTGTGAAATCCTCTGGTATGGTTTCAGTCTTGGTGTGGAGTTTGAGATGGGTGGCTGCAAAGCACCTATTACAACCTTCATTGTTGAACCATTTGTTCCCCATGCCGAGGAGTATTATCTTTCAATAGTATCTGAAAGATTGGGGTGTACAATTAGCTTCTCAAAATGTGGAGGCATTGAAATTGAAGAAAACTGGGACAAGGTGAAGACAATATTCCTTCCAACTGAATAGCCTATGACCCTGGAGGTGTGCGCACCACTGATTGCTACTCTTCCCTTGGAATGCAATGTTGCTGGTGTTTCATCCACTCTTTTCATACTCTCTTCCCATGCTTGAAAGGAAACTCATTTGCTGAATTTATGAAAAACTTTGCAACTTATAATAAAAAATAAAAAAAAAACTATGAGAGAAAGGGAGCCGGAGATGATTCTGGGGCTGTAGAAGCAGGTTGATTATGAATTGAAGAGTTGAATATGAATTGACAAGATTGACCCTGTACTTAACACCCGTTTGACACCTTAACTAACGGAGGACAATTTTAAGCGATAACACAAAAGTTTGGGACTACTTTATGAGACCAAAGTCGTTTAGGACAAAATTGAAAAAAACCACTATAGTCGAGGATAATTTTGGGTATTAACTCAATCTATATTTATACTATATACTATATATAAAAATAAAACTCTCCTTTCAAATTTTTTCGCTCAACATCACAAGTAAAATGCTATACAATTCGTACTTTATTTGTTGTTAAATGTTTAAATAATACTCTTGCAGACATGCATACTGATGAACGAATATATGATTTTTACTTAGGTGCTTTACGATTTTTTTTTCTTCAGCTATATATGAATTCATAGGTAATAGGACAATAAGTATTTTGGGAAAGGTTGATAACAATAGACACTACAAAACATGATAGCTGTAATTTTATAGAGCACAATTGTTAAGACTTTTTATCAGAAAATTTGTCAAATAGGCCACTGAACTTATTACTTTTGTGCAATTGGGTCATTGAAGTTAAAAAGTGTACAATTCAACCATCAAACAAGTAAAATATGTGCAATTGGAACATTTTTCTAATTTATTTTAAATCAATTGGAGTTAAAAACATTTCAATTATTGACTCCCAACTAGTATGGTAGAGAAAAATGTCACTCTTAAAACATATATGTTAGTAATATAATTGGATTTTCCAAGAAAATTTTTGTAAAAGTGTTCAAATTGCCCAAATTTTGCTTGTTTGATGGCTCAATTGCACAATTTTTAAGTTCAATGGCCTATTTGACACTTTTTCCTTTTTTATATGTTTTATGTATTTGTATATAGGAATTAAATGTTTTTTTTTTTAAAAACAAATATTAATAAATAAATTAGCTTATCCAATTATTAAAAGTTATACAATTTTCATCTGATTACCATATTATTTGCAAACATCATTATCTTACTCTAAGAACTCTAATTATAACACCTTAAAAAAATTAATCAAATTAATTACACAGATAAAATCCTAAGGATAAATAAAGTATACCCTAAACACTACAAAAAAATGTAAAAATAGCGATGCACGATTTCCGTCGCTAAAAAGGAGAAATCCGTCGCTAAACAGTTTAGCGATGGATTAGCGACGGATTTCGTCCGTCACTAAAATGACCGTTGCTAAATTTCAGCGACACAAATTTTTTTTCTGTCACTAAATTTTAGCGATGGAAATATCGGACACAACTTCTTCTCCACTTGTTGCATTTGTTCCTTGCATGGAACAAAAACCATATTTCACCAAAAGAATAATTTGAGGAAAAAAATAAAAACCAACAAGGAGTGCAAAAATTACCCAAATAGAGCAGAAATAGAAATGGTACAAGGTTAAATGGTGTTATTGACGAGAATAACAGAGGTAAGAAAATCATGAAACATGACAAAGAATCTATTTCAACCATATCTCTTTGCGCTCTCTTCCATCAATCCCAGCACAATGAGCCATCCAAATACCTTTAGTTGTTTGTGACCTAATAATAACAAAATCCAATCAGTTAAACTAAGTCCTAAAAGAAACAGGTATATATAAACACAGGAGCTTGATGAAGTCTTCCCTTAAAAGCATCTATCTCTACAAAGTTTGTTTTAAATAGATGATTTAAAAATGTACTCTTTCCTGTAGAATCACAATACAAATAAGGTCAATTTCATGTTGTAGCCATGAAAGGTGAATTCAAAACTTTCAATAGAATTAGGAAATTAGAAATTAGGGATTAGGGCTTAAGATTTAAGGACAAACCTATAGGAAATTAAGGGAATTAACCAGTAGTAGAGTCCGGAAGAGAGAAGGCTGCAGAGACTTTGGTGCGACAGCAGAGGTGGGAACGATGGCGACGGGAGGCTTTCTTGGCGGTGGAGGTGGGAGCGACGATGACATGGAGCTTTGCCGTCTAGTAGTGCCAGAGTGGGAGACGGCGTCGACGACTTGAAGCTTCACCGACTGGAGCTTCTCCGTTAGGGCGTGGGTAGACGGTGACGTCGACGATGACGTGGGCAAATGGTGATGGCAGGATTAGCAGCGTCGAGTTTTGTCTTCAGCATAGGAGAAGGAGGCGCAGATCAAAATTGTGTTGTCACTGGTGTCTGCATACGTAGGTCAAAATGGAATCAAAATATCATATTAAAAAATTGCACCCCACTCCTAGCGACAGATTCAAATTCATTTTGAAAAAAATCGCAATCCACCTTCTAGCGACGGATAATTGAATCCGTCGCTATATTTAGTGACGGTCAATATCCGTCGCTATATTTCATTTTAAAATTCGCAACCCCCACTCATAGCGACGGAAATTATAAGCCGTCACTATATTTCGTGATAGATTAAATTTCCGTCGCTATATTTTATTAAAAAATTTTGCACTACGTTTTTCAAAAGCTAAATAAACTCAAGAATCATGTTTTAGCGACAAATCCTAAAATCCGTCGCTAAAATCCTAAAATGCACATTTTATAGTAGTGACGGATTTTATTTTGAACTCCGTCGCTACTTAGCAACGGATACTATTTTTCGTCGCTAATCTGTCCCAATTGTGAAAATAAATTAAATCCCCGTTATTAAACTGGCGACGAATCAATTTTTTGTCGCTAATCAGTAGCAAAAATAATTATTTAATCAGCTAGCAAAAAATCCGTCGCTAATCTGTCACAATTTTATGCGCGGCAATTTACTGCTAAAATTAGCTATGGAGTTAACGACGCAATTTTCCGTCACAAAATTCCGTTGCTAATCCATTGCTAACTTTCAATTTTTTGAAAAAAAAAAAGGGCATCCGTCACTAAACCGTCGCTATTCTGTCGTTAAAGAAGCAACGGAATGAATCCGTCGTTATTTCCACTTTTTTTGTAGTGAAAGAACCAAATTAAGTTTCACATGTTTAGGTAGAATTATAGCTCTTAATACATTATACAACCTAACTATTTGACAAAAATCAAACGTAACATGCTCCTTAACTATTTGACAACAAATAAAACATGCTCATAAATCAAACGTAACATTCATGAAATAAAGTTAATCTATACACTTAAAAGAAAGTAGGACTAATCTATACATACATGCTTTAAAAATATCTTATAATCAATGAAATATCTTAGAAAGTAGGACTAATCTACACTCAATTCACCGATTAGAACTACCAGGGCAGCGGGCATAAAAATTATAATAATAACAACAACTTAACAAAGCCCAACCAGTATTTAACAAAACTAATTAATAAGAGAAAATATAAAATTGACTGAATACTACCATATTAATTATAACAAAGTTTATTAAAAAAATAAAAATAAATCAGTGTTACGGATAGATTGAACATGTGGATGGATGACATGCGTTCCCATTTCTTTCCTAAAAGAGTGGTTCGCACTTAAACGCACTCCAACCTATATATATATATATAGAGAGAGATGAATGTATTAGTGTACATATGTGATCTGCAAAATTTTACATAATAAAATGAACTTTATAAAATAAAGATTAGAGATACAAAATACACACTTTACACAATAATATTATGATGTGCAAATTTTTACATAATAAAATGAACTTCATAAAATAAAGATTAGAGATACAAAATACACACTTTACACAATAATAATATTATCTGCAAGTTTTTACATAATAAAATGAACTTCAAAAAATAAAGATCAGAGACACAAAATACACACTTTACACAATAATGAATTAACATAATTATATTAACCAGGTGATATGATATCATATATGATCACTTAGCCCGTAAGGGCAGCTCAAGTGGTAAGAGAGTTACACCTGCAGCCGAGAGGTCGTGGGTTCGAACCTCAAGCCCTTGAGTTTGTGCCGGTCAGCTATGGGTAACCTAGGCTGATTTACCNTTATAAAATAAAAATCAGAGATACAAAATACACACTTTACACACTAATAATGTGATTGGCAAGTTTTTACACAACAAAATGAAACACAATAATGAATTAACATAATTATATTAACCAGGTGATATCATATATGATCACTTATTGCATATAATTCAAACCAAATTAATCTGATTTTATTTGCCATTGCCACCGCTGCCGCTGCCACCATTGGCGCCGCCACCGGCAACTTCCCCTACACCATCGCTACCACCGGCACTACCTCCCCCACTAGCTCCGGAACCAAGCCCACCACCACCACTTAAACTGAATCCCAGAATTGTATTGCCGTTAGCCACGTCGCCACCACCTGCGACTCCACCACCTCCGATGCCTGGCAGGGCACCACCAAGTCCTCCACCCCCGCCGATGATGTCATTACTCAGCCCCCCTACAATTGTACCAAGTCCTCCACCCCCGCCAACCCCGTTGGAAGCGCCGCCGCCACCGCCGGCAAGCAAACGGCGAGGCTGATACCAATCTGCTAAAACAACAACGTTAGTCAACAAAATGAGGTACCAATCTGCTAAAACAACAACGTTAGTCAACAAAATGAGGAAAAGAAGAAGCTTAGTGGAATGGGCGATTAATCCCATTATGACTTTGGGGGAAACTTGAGGATTATTGCTTCAAATTAAAGGATAAGCTGAATGGTGCATGGCGATTCCCTTTCTTGCTCTTTTTATAGTGACAGAGGATTATTAAAAAAAAAAAAAAAAATTTGTCTTACATTAATTACTACTTTTTATAGGTGTCAACTAACTTTGATATGGGTTGTAATATAGCAGGTTGTTCAATTCACTGTAAATATTACTGTATTTATTTGAGAAAATAACAATTTATATTCTTTTTATATTTTGATTAAAGCTGTAAATTTAGTCCTTAATTATTTACTACTTTAAAATTTAGTTATAAATTTTTAACAAAGTTACATATTAATTCGGGAAAAAAAGAGTAAATCATAGTATAGATAGTTCATCACAGGGGAGGCTATGGATTAAAAAAGTGTGATCACATTTTGGGTATTTTAGTCAAATAAATATATGTACTTATTAGTTATTATGTGCAATACGTTGCACGTTTGTCATTGTTTATACCTCAAAACTTCTATATGAGTTGTCTTATATTAAATTATCATTTTTTATTTATAAATATGATTTGTTGATTATTCTCTAAACTATATTATCTACTATTTTATTAAGAAGATTAGTAACAGTGGATTATTAAAAAAAAAAAAAAACAAACAAAAAAATCAAACAAACAAAAACAAAATTAGTCTTACATTAAAACTTGTCAACTGTGATTATTTATTTGTATAGTTTCCAGAAAAAAAAAAAA
>NC_044916.1:14498597-14544066 GCF_003576645.1 Ipomoea triloba | reverse complement strand
GAGACACAAAATACACACTTTACACAATAATGAATTAACATAATTATATTAACCAGGTGATATGATATCATATATGATCACTTAGCCCGTAAGGGCAGCTCAAGTGGTAAGAGAGTTACACCTGCAGCCGAGAGGTCGTGGGTTCGAACCTCAAGCCCTTGAGTTTGTGCCGGTCAGCTATGGGTAACCTAGGCTGATTTACCTCCTTGTGGCTCTTTGCCGGCTAGGGTCACAGGGCGAGGGCTTTACCCACATACTCACATAGTGAGGAGTGGGGTTTACCTCGTTAATAAATATATGATCACTTATTGTTTATAATTCAAACCAAATTAAGCTGATTTTATTTGCCATTGCCACCGCTGCCGCTGCCACCATTGGCGCCGCCACCGGCAACTTCCCCTACACCATCGCTACCACCGGCACTACCTCCCCCACTAGCTCCGGAACCAAGCCCACCACCACCACTTAAACTGAATCCCAGAATTGTATTGCCGTTAGCCACGTCGCCACCACCTGCGACTCCACCACCTCCGATGCCTGGCAGGGCACCACCAAGTCCTCCACCCCCGCCGATGATGTCATTACTCAGCCCCCCTACAATGGTTCCAAGTCCTCCACCCCCGCCAACCCCGTTGGAAGCGCCGCCGCCACCGCCGGCAAGCAAACGGCGAGGCTGATACCAATCTGCTAAAACAACAACGTTAGTCAACAAAATGAGGAAAAGAAGAAGCTTAGTGGAATGGGCGATTAATCCCATTATGACTTTGGGGGAAAATTGAGGATTATTGCTTCAAATTAAAGGATAAGCTGAATGGTGCATGGCGATTCCCTTTCTTGCTCTTTTTATAGTGACAGAGGATTATTAAAATAAAAAAAAAAAATTGTCTTACATTAATTACTACTTTTTATTAGGTGTCAACTAACTTAAAAGAAAATTATTGCAATCTTGATATGTTTGTTTATTAATCATTGCTGGAAGAATGTGATATGGGTTGTAATATGGCAGGTTGTTCAATTCACTGTAAATATTACTGTATTTATTTGAGAAAATAACAATTTATATTCTTTTTATATTTTGTATAAAGCTGTAAATTTAGTCCTTAATTATTTACTACTTTAAAATTTAGTTATAAATTTTTAACAAAGTTACATATTAATCCGGAAAAAAAAGAGTAAATCATAGTATAGATAGCTCATCAAATGGGAGGCTATGGATTAAAAAAGTTTGATGACATTTTGGGTATTTTAGGCAAGTAAATATATGTACTTATTAGTTATACGTTGCACGTTTGTCGTTGTTTATACCTCAAAACTTCTATATATATGAGTTGTCTTAAATTAAATTATCATTTTTTTTATTTATAAATATGATTTGTTGATTATTCTCTAAACTATATTATTTAATATTTTATTAAGAAGATTAGTAACAGAGTATTATTAAAAAAAAAAAAACAAACAAACAAAACAAAATTAGTCTTACATTAATACTTGTCAACTTTGATTATTTATTTGTATAGTTTCCAGAAAAAAAAAAAAGAAGAAAATTATTACAATCTTGGTATGTTTGTTTATTAATCATTGCTGGAAGAATGTGATATGGGTTGATTATTAATCATTATTGCTGGAAGAATGTGATATGGGTTGTAAATTTGTAATATGGCAGGTTGTTCAATTCACTGTAAATATTACTGTATTTATTTGAGAAAATAACAATTTATATTCTTTTCATATTTTGTATTAAGCTGTAAATTTAGTCCTTAATTATTTACTACTTTAAAATTTAGCTTTAAAATTACTCTTACATTAATACTTGTTAACTTTGGTTATTTATTTGTATAGTTTCCAGAAAAAAAAAAAAAGAAAAGAAAGTTATTGCAATCTTGCTATGTTTGTTTATTACTCATTGCTGGAAGAATGTGATATGGGTAGTAATATAACATATTAGCATGTTGTTCAATTCACGGTAAGGATATGTTTGAAAAGTATATAAATGACTTCTGTAAATATTTTCTTAAAAATGACTTTTATTCCATAAAATATTTTTATTCCTCATATTTGGTTGTATTATGAAAAACTGACTTAATGTGTTTGGTTCATTTTATGAAAAATAGTTGAATTGTATAATTAAATATTTTAATTATTTTATTTATAACATAAAAATATGTATAATAATAATAAAACAGTTTGAAACATAATCCTACAATATTAAAAAATAAAGCAATATTTAAAAAAAAAAAACCAAAACAAAACAGAAACTGCATTGGTTTTCGCGCCGAAAACCAATTTGCTTGTTTTCAGTGGCTAAAAATTTGGAACTAGTTTTGGACTTCGGTTCGATTCTGGTGATATAGGAATCTTATTTTAGATATCCGAAAATTTCGGGTGATGCTTTTTATACCCGATATCCGAATCAAATTTAATTTAGATTGTTTTGGTTTAGATGAAATTATTTTATGTTTGTTTGGATATACTCAAAATTTTATTTTTATAAATTTTGAATTTTTTATTAATTTTATTATTTATATTTTTTCATATACTATCAAACTAAAACAAGACAAATACTAATAATTAACCAATAGACTTTTAAAAATTAATACTACCTCCGTCCCATTTTATGTGTCTGGTTCGTTTAACGAGGCTTGACTGAAGTTATTTTTGATCTAATTTTTCATAATATTATGTTTAGTATTAATATACAAAATTTATATATTTAGAAACTACACCAAAAGTACTATTAAACACAAAAAATCAAATTTAAAAATATGTAAAAATTACTAAAAAAAAAATAAACAAAGAAGAAAGAATTGGTTTGACCAATGAATAGTAAGTATGACAAGTAAAATGGGACAGAGGGAGTATATTATTAATTATGAAATACATTTAAAGCTATATATATAAATTATGTTTTTATATTATAATAAAATTTAAGTTAGTTCGGGTTTCAGGTCAGGTGTTGTAATACCCCGAAAATTTGGTCCATAGCAGCGAAAATTTATTTTGATCGTAGCATCGCTATATTTCGCGGTGTACCGAACCTAGCCCAATTTTGAGTTTTAGTCTGAGATAAATTTTTGGTTTCAAAATTATCCCTATTTAAATTTTATTCGGTTAAAAGTTATATTTTTAAACTATTCGGTAAAACTTTAATTTTATTCGGTTAAAAGTTATATTTTTACTCCTAGTTCATAGTTTTGGATAGAATTTTGTTGAACCCTATTTGTATTACCGTGTTTATGTTAGGGTTTTAAGAGCAAAGGTTGAATCCCGAGCTTCAATCTTCGAATTTCTTGTGTTCATAGTGAGATTGAGGTAAGTTACCCCTCAAGTTGGAATTATAGCTACTCAAAGTAGGTAATTGGTGAATTAATTTCCAATCCATGAAGTTGTATGTAATTTATGAACTTATTGTGTATTGGACATGTTGTACACATAAATTAGGAGTTATATATATATATATATTGTGTGTGTGTGTGGCGTGATATATATATATATTTATATATATGTGTGTGCACGTAGGTAGTAATACATATTATATATATATATATATATATATATATATATATATATATATATATTGTGTGTGTGGCGTAATATATATATGTGTATATAAGTAATACAATACATAATATATATATAAACATACTATATATATACCGTAACATATATATATATTATGTTGAAAAATATATGTATTATCCATATACATTATATCATGTACCATATACCTATTATATACCTATATTATATATTATATTACCAATTACATGCTATGAATATATATATTACAATATATACGTACTCTACTATATCTATATTACATATTGTATGTCATATGTATTATATATATATTATATTATATACCGTATATATATATAAGATATATATATATATATATATATGAGTATAGGTATGTTAATGTTATATATATATGTATAGGTATAGGTAGTGTATGTGAACTATGTGTTGTGAACATGAATAAGTAATAAAGTGCGTTGTGAGTATAGGAAAGAATCTAATAGTGTAATCATGCCATGTTGGTTGTTGTCGTGATATGTGAATTATGTACCACCGGTTGAATACATATGTTAATGAGTGTATAAGTAGGAAAGGTGAGTGTATTGTCGGAACAAGAGTAGTGAATGTTTAAAATGAATAAAACCTTAGTTTCAAGAAGTTAAGAGGACCTTGTTGTCTTTTTACCTCGGGCTATAATTACCGAAGGTTGTCATTGAAATATGTACGGTTGTATTCGTACTTAGGCGAAGTCTATTCGCCGAGTCTCTACGTCACTCATGTATGGCTAGACTGTGGGGGTGTGCACACTTAAGCGTATTGACTCCGTCGTCTCCGGGTTGGTGTCATTTTAATGGACCTAGGCGGGGCCACACTAGGGGCCATTCTAATGAACCATCGTCCAAGGGACTGAGAAGAAAACTTGGGTAATGACCGCAAGCCCATGTTCCAGGTTCAATCGGTCAACGACAAGGAATATTCAACATTTCCTATAAGGCCTCATACTTTGAAATGAAACTAAGTCGAGTTTTCATATGTAGTGGTTAAATTAATGGCTATGTTAAGACGTGTGGTACTAGTTCCAAGAACTAGTCGTGTGATGTCTGAGAAATGGGATATTGTGAAGATGTCAAGTATGGTGGTGAAAATTCACGCGTGTAATGTGAATGTGATAACTTTATGCTTATTTATATAATCGTAATTTACAAGCATGAAAGCATGTCAATCAATAGGAAATTCTATGCTATGGTCAATTGGTAAGTTAAATCATCTTTACCTATAAATGAGAAGCTTATGGGTTCTTACTTAGCCGTCGTGCTAACGGGTGCTTCATTGTTGCCCTTTAACAGATGTCATCTAGCAATGAGTCGTATAGTTCGGTAACTTCACCGAACTATAATGGCTCAGTTTTTGGATATGGAGACTATATACAGCATATGATAGGGGAAGACCCCTATGTACCCGGCTACACTCTGCTAGCTCCTGACGATTCCTCTTCATCATCCAGCTCTTTTGTGTGTCTAAAACTCTATTTTTGTGTACATATTCTGCAACAGTCTTAGTAGATCAATTGCCAAACTTGGCATTGTGAATATATATATACATCTAATTTATGTTTTGGGGTACTAAGGATGTCGTTATCACACTTATGGATTTATATAAATATATATGTGTTGGAATGTTTAACTTATACCTCAACTGTTGTCGAGTTAGTTAGTTGTGAATTGTTACAGGTTTATGGGAAGTGGGTGTAGGTCAGGGAAATTAGCCTGTGCACCTAGCGATGAACCGCTAAAGGTTAGCTGGGTTCGCCCTAGGTGTAGCGGTGATGCTCCCGGTTGTAAGGTTGACCAACCCGGGGTGTCACAGGTGTAGATAAATCTTTTACACCCGATATCCGAACTAAAATTATATTCGGATATACCAAATTTTAAAATATTCGAACCGATAACTATTTGAGTTCTTCAAAAATTTAAAATTCGATTCGGGTTTCGGGTTTTAGTTCGGATAATTTGAATTATACTCATCCCTATCTAGCACAATAATTTCCATCTTGTTTCAGGCGAACCAGAGTGCCAAATGTTCGTAAATTTAGTTATAATTTTTTAACAAAGTTACATATTAATGGGGAAAAAAGAGAGTAAATTTGTAACACCCTAAAATTTCGATTTCCGAGCTTACTATAAATAGACTTACTATAATTAGAATTTTAGCATACCATTTATTTCAAGTCCAAAAATAAATAAAACCAAAGTACTTTAATCCACGGGTGTTACCGCCACACCTAACCCTACTTGGCTAGATGCAAGGCTAAACAACACAATCCAAGAATAAAAACAGTGTTCAGAGTCTTAATTCAAAAACAAAATTAGAAATCCCTAATACAAAGATTCTAAGCCTTGAAAAGCCCTCGGGATCTCGGTCTACCTTCAACTGATGATATCCAGACCTCAGGTTGATCTTTGAGAAGGTTCCAGCTCCTTTTAATTGGTCAATCAAATCATCGATTCTAGGCAAAGGGTACCTGTTCTTCACCGTCACTTGGTTAAGCTCCCGGTAGTCAATGCAGAGCCTTAAACTACCATCTTTCTTCTTAACGAATAGCACTGGCGCGCCCCACGGAGAAACACTCGGCCGGATGTAGCCCTTATCCAGCAGCTCTTGCAGCTGCTCTTTCAATTCTTGCATCTCCTTCAGTGCCATCCTGTAAGGCGTCTTTGAGATTGGTGCAGTTCCAGGCACTAAGTCAATAACAAATTCTATCTCCCTTTCTGGTGGCATGCCGGGTATCTCTTCTGGAAAGATATCGGGAAAATCTCAATGATATGCAGATATAAGGGATCTTCAAACTCATCTCGTTGAATCGGATTCGAATTCTGGTTCGAAAGACCTCTTGCTTGTTGTCCAGTTGAATATGCTTTATCATCTTCTGCCATTACCGTTGCGGCATAGCTACGATGGAGCTCTGATACCATGATGAGAAACTCAGCTCATAATAATGAGAGCAAAGAATTGTATTGATGAAGCTTTGGGTTTACAGTGAAAAAGATTGGAAACGCTTACAGCTAAAATGAACAGAAGCTAAAGCTTATATACAAGACATGGGACCAAACGTTTGTAACTATGTTTTGAATTTGCAAGAAAGCCCTTTAAGCTTTATGAAGTTTAAGCAAAAGCAGCTTTTCTTCTAGATTGCATAAGTCTTCCTTGTTTCATCATATGGAACACTGGCCACAGAACTTTGACTCAATAATCTGTAATATACTGTACTAATAAGCTTAAGGCTTATTAACCATTTTATTTTATTTCATTCATGTTTCATAAAATGTATTGGAACGACTTGATAATGTGGATTGATGATTATATTATTACTTGAACATAATGTGGATTGATAATATTTTAGAAGTATGTTATTTTTTAGAATTGTGTTTTAGTAGGTCATTGTAGTTTTATATTAATATTTTAAGATCTTATATTACTATTTAAAAATAATAATTATAAATAAAATTTTGAAAAAATACTTGAAAAATTTGACAGAATATAAGTTTTCCGACGGAATATTTGTTGCACTCATGCGACGGAATCGCGATAAAATAACGACCAAAAAAAATATGGTGACTTAATATTCGTTTTCAAAAATTTGCCTTGCCTTATTCTGTCGCCATTTTTCGCGCCGGAATAATTCCGTCGCGTACAAAAATACGACAAGCAATAGACAACGGAACGGATTCCGTCGTAATTCCGTCGCAAAACGTGATTTGCGACGGAATTTTCCTATTTCGCAACGGAATTTTTCTGTCACAATTCGTGATTTTTCTTGTAGTGATAGATGCAAAAAGATCAAATTAATCATTGTTAATCCTGGACGTTGATTTAGGTAAGATCAATGGCTTACATTTAACCGTAGAACTGTACATGACGCACCCAACCGCACGGGAACTGAATCCGCTATATATATTGATAAATGCCAAAATGTTCATGTTTTCACATTGCATTTAAGTTTATTTTCCTTGTCATTTGTTATAATTTTGCCCAAAATGTTCTCATTTGATTCATTTGTGTGTTTAGGCCCAATTCTTGGTGATTTAGATGAATTGAATGATTTTTGGAGCATTTCGGATGCATGTAGAGTCAATGGGAGCCAATGAGAAGCTATGAAGACGGGAGAAACACCTCTAAGAGAGCCAAATTATGGTGTTTTTTTAATGGTCTTGGTCATTTGGACAAACAAAGACAAAATTGGAGCAAAAGAGCAAGAAGTTGAGATTCCCGCACAATTCATCCACTGCTATGTTTTTTGACCATATCTCTGCGTAGGAATGTCCAAATCAAGTGATTTTTATATCATTGGAAAGCTAACTTGAAGGGCTACAACTTTGATGAAGACAACAAATGCTAATTAAAAAGATTTAGGGGTAAACATTAGCCTAGAAGACGGGAAATGTGCACAGAAATCCTTCCCGCAGATGGCCACAATTGTGGCCACGGGTCTGGCTACGCCCGTGGCCACACCTGTGGCCACTGGGCAGTATGCCCCGCATTTATGGCCACGGGCTTGTCCACACCTGTGGCCATGCTCGTGGCCAGCCTTTCTTGCTTGTATTTAACCTCATTTTTAGCCATTTCAACTCGGTTCCGACCCATTTTAGAAGCCTAACTTCTCTCTTTCATTTTCTTTGATATTTTTAGGTTAGATTAGGCTTATATTTAGGTTCCTAAACATTTTGGAAACTTGGATTGAAGCATTTACACTTGGATTTCAAGGATTTCATATCCATTTTCACTAGATAAGTTCTTCTTCTCTTTATTTCATTTCTTGCAATTTACTTTCTTGTTTTATTGATTTGATCTTTATCTTGTGTTTGTTATGGAATTCCTTGTTGATTATGAATCTTGTGTTATTTTTAATTATGCTTATGTGTGATTAGTTCTCCTTGGAGGGAGGTAGGGATGTAGGCTAGGTATTTGATGGATGATTTTGAATTGGTTAATGAAAGTTGAGACATGACTTTGATGTTGTTGATTGACATGATTATTTGAGTCACGATTAGGGAGTGACAACCTAATCTAAGTTGAAGGAGTTGATCAACCATGCTTCACCTTTGAGAAAAGGGGAGTGTGTGATGTTATGAACACCAAGTGTTTGATGAAATGCCTCTTAGACATTCTTGAGTCATGGGATGACCTTGAGAAAGGCTTCCATATTGTTATATGACATCTATCACCTTTTGGTCCCCAATTTGGTTTCAAAATCTTGACCTACCTTTAGTTCGATCATATCTACCTCCACTTTATTATCAATTGTTTTCATTATAGTTTGTTGTTCGATATTGTGTTTGTATCTAAATCAACCCTTCGGTTTAGCTAGATTTCCATAAGGAACATTAGTATCTTATGCTTGGAACACTAAAGCTCAACTCCTATCACCAATCCTTGTAAGAACGATATCCGGTGTAAGGATACCCTCTTACACATCCACTCACCCAAAACACTACATCATACACACACACACACATACACACACACACACACACACATCAAGGCAAGGGTTGAAGATATTTTTAGAATAGGAAAATGGGCTTGAATATTTTATAAGATCAATAATATATTATTAATAGCTTGGGATATGCAATTCAAAGTCTCAACATGTATAATTTTAGAATAATACACATGCGCTAAGTCAAATATATATGAAATATATTTTTAGAAATAAGCTCTTGTAGTATAATTACTTCATTAAATATTTTTAGACTGTGAGACTACGATACACGCAATAATGACTGGTCTTCCTTACAAAAAATAAGCAAAAGTTTCTATGGATCGTGGTCTACACAGCTTTGTGGACCATGGTCCAAAATAGTGTCGTTGCTTTTAATGAAAAGAAGCTGCACCCGTTCTGTGTATTTAATTTTGTTTGTATAACATATTCAGTTTCATTTTATATACATTGTAGTTTCATTTTAGCACAACTAAAGTTTCATCATTTTGTTTCGACTACAGTTTCATTTGACATTATACATACAATAGTCTTATTACAGTGAAACATGTTATTGATGTCATTAAACGACGACAAATTTTACTGTGGGCCATGGTCTTGTAGCAGCGTGGACCATAAAGTATGTATCATTTTAATCATACTTAATTTCATTTGACAATATTGCTATGTTTTTTAGTTTTATTTTTCCCTCCACACTAGCTAGTTTCATTATAACAACTAGTATTTTACCCGTGCGATGCAAGGATGAAATTTTTTTATTAGATATTTTAATAATAAATTAGAGGTTAAATTATAAACAGTAAATAATTATCATATTTTTAGTGTATATTTGTTCAATGATAAGATAAGTGTAAAAGTATGAATAATATATTTCTCGATATTTAATGTCATTACTATCTAAATAAATATGGGAAAAAGTGTAAATAATTTTAAAAATCATTAAGATGTTTAAAGATTCTTGGAATCAAACTGTATTTTAATGTTTTTTTTTAAATTACTTGATTTAAAATAGTTTTGATCCCATATTTTTTTTTGTATAATAAATATGTTTGAAAAGTTTAAAAAAAAAATAGTATACAATAGTCTGGAATTAAAAAAATCGCGAAATTAAAACATAATGACTTTAATTACTACTGTAGTAAATTTTGTTTTGAAAGTAAAGAAGATAATAAATTTAATAACAATTATAAAGTTAAAATATTATTTTAGAATGAAGTCGAATATTTACAAATTCTTAAAAACTTCCTTGTATAGAATGTTTGCTGTTGAAGTTTTTCTGGTGCTTTCACTGTCACAAATCAATATTTTCAGCCCTTCTGGAGTAGTGACCCTAGAAACTGCAACATATAATTGTCCATGACTAAAGACAGGTTTTTTCAAGAATAGGCCTACATGAGAAAGGGATTGTCTTTGACTCTTATTAATTGTCATTGCATATGAGACAATTAATGGAAATTGTCTTCTTTGAAATTTAAACGGCAACCTCAAGTCTGATAGAGTAAGTGACATTCTCGGTATGAGTACTTTCTCACCTGCACTGGTTCCGGACAATATCCTTGCTTCTAGAACATGGTTTCCAAGTTTAGTAATTACCATTCTTGTGCCATTACATAAACCAATTGAGTGATCAATATTTCTTAATAGCATAACTGGAGTGCCAACTTTCAATGTCAATGCATGATTGGGTACACCTGAACAGTTGATTCCATTTAAAAATTCTGGACTGTGAACATCAGCTAACATATCAACATTAGAATCAGATTTGCAAGTACTATCACAACTGAAATATGTAATTCCATCAGACGTGTTTAAAGAACTCATATATTCATTTATAGAATGTACCACGTCAAGTGTTGGTGCCAATATCGCCCTTTTTTGTAAGTACGATGGATCATCAATTATACTTGAGAATGATGGATACGTGCTTTCCACAATTGTTTTAATGGGATCTGTAGAATACTGTAAGAGTATTTGTCTAGGTATCTCTATGTATTCACATTCATTTGTTTGCCCCTCAATTTTGCCATCTCCAATTTTTGCAATCCATTCAGAAAAATGTTTCAGTTGTGCATAATCATTATTTGAGGATGAGTTTTGGAGTCTCATATTCTTTGTCAAGCGTAGGACTTTACAATACCTCCATAGGTAAGATGCATTTATTGTTGCATGCACAATATCTTGTCCTTTTTTTTATATTATTATTATTATTATATTATTATTATTATTATTATTATTATATAAAAGATAAATTTCCCAAACCACAAATCCCTACCTAAATGGCAAAACAAATCCGTATANATACAATAGTCTGGAATTAAAAAAAATCTCGAAATTAAAACATAATTACTTTAATTACTACTGTAGTAAATTTTGTTTTGAAAGTAAAGAAGATAATAAATTTAATAACAATTATAAAGTTAAAATATTATTTTAGAATGAAGTCGAATATTTACAAATTCTTAAAAACTTCCTTGTATAGAATGTTTGCTGTTGAAGTTTTTCTGGTGCTTTCACTGTCACAAATCAATATTTTCAGCCCTTCTGGAGTAGTGACCCTAGAAACTGCAACATATAATTGTCCATGACTAAAGACAGGTTTTTTCAAGAATAGGCCTACATGAGAAAGGGATTGTCTTTGACTCTTATTAATTGTCATTGCATATGAGACAATTAATGGAAATTGTCTTCTTTGAAATTTAAACGGCAACCTCAAGTCTGATAGAGTAAGTGACATTCTCGGTATGAGTACTTTCTCACCTGCACTGGTTCCGGACAATATCCTTGCTTCTAGAACATGGTTTCCAAGTTTAGTAATTACCATTCTTGTGCCATTACATAAACCAATTGAGTGATCAATATTTCTTAATAGCATAACTGGAGTGCCAACTTTCAATGTCAATGCATGATTGGGTACACCTGAACAGTTGATTCCATTTAAAAATTCTGGACTGTGAACATCAGCTAACATATCAACATTAGAATCAGATTTGCAAGTACTATCACAACTGAAATATGTAATTCCATCAGACGTGTTTAAAGAACTCATATATTCATTTATAGAATGTACCACGTCAAGTGTTGGTGCCAATATCGCCCTTTTTTGTAAGTACGATGGATCATCAATTATACTTGAGAATGATGGATACGTGCTTTCCACAATTGTTTTAATGGGATCTGTAGAATACTGTAAGAGTATTTGTCTAGGTATCTCTATGTATTCACATTCATTTGTTTGCCCCTCAATTTTGCCATCTCCAATTTTTGCAATCCATTCAGAAAAATGTTTCAGTTGTGCATAATCATTATTTGAGGATGAGTTTTGGAGTCTCATATTCTTTGTCAAGCGTAGGACTTTACAATACCTCCATAGGTAAGATGCATTTATTGTTGCATGCACAATATCTTGTCCTTTTTTTTATATTATTATTATTATTATATTATTATTATTATTATTATTATTATATAAAAGATAAATTTCCCAAACCACAAATCCCTACCTAAATGGCAAAACAAATCCGTACTATTTACAATAGTCAATAATAAAAATTCACATAGTATTCCTAATTCATAAGCTTAAAAGTATATCAATTTCCATGAATTGTGTTTATAGAAAAAAATTAAAGAATTCCTAATGGTATCTGAATTTCCAATCATTGGCTAACAAAAAAAAAAACTTAATTATTAATTTAATAAAAAAATATATTACCGTCTGTACGATTTGTGGGACTTAGCCATGACTGTTTTATGGAGGTTGGTTCCAGCAACTGCTTCATGAGTATTATAGCCTAAATGTGTAGTTTGAAAAGAGTATAGAATAATATAGCTTAAAACTTAGTTGAAAGACATCTTCAAAAAAAACTTAGTTCAAAGACAACAATTTGGTATTTATACTTCTGTGATGTAATATTTTAGTTAAAAGAATAATATATATTTTGATTCTGCTCATATTTAGAATGATTATCAATGAATATTTGATTTTAATTTATACACCATAATAAATTCAACAAATTTATAATTATTTTATGATTTGGTAAATATAAAATAAATGATTCTGCTCATATTTGTAATGATTTTTTAACAATTATATATATATATATATATATATATATATATATATATATATCAAAACCTTAGTAGAGCCATTTTTTTTTCCTATTCAAAATTTGAATATTTGTATTTTATAAACAAAAAAATTGAAAAGTACATAAATAATACTTTTTTGTTAAGAAAAATAAGTAACAAATTTAATTTCTACTACTGTGTTATTCCTATAACATATTAAGATAAATAGAAAAAAGTAAAAAAAATAGAATTGAAATGAAATTAAATTGATTTATGGCCTACTCTTTTATGAAAACACAAAAATAAAATATTGTTATAAAAAAAATAAATAATATTTTTACACTACAATTGTGTTGTTCTTCACATTGTCCCTATTATTATTATTATTATTATTATTATTATTATTATTATTATTATTATTATTATTATTATTATATATTTTGGGACTTAGTCGTGACTGTTTTATTGAGGTTGATTCCAGCAGCTGTTTCATGAGTATTATAGTCAAAATGTATAGTTTTTAAAGAGTATGGAATAATGTAGCTTAAAACTTAGTTGAAAGACAATAGGTTTGTATTTATACTTCTGTGATGTAATCTTTTAGTTAAATGAATACTATATATTTTGATTCTGCTCATATTTAGAATGATTATCAATGTATATATTTTGATTCTGCTCATATTTAGAATGATTATCAATGAATATATTTTGATTCTGCTCATATTTAGAATGATTATCAATGAATATTTGATTTTTCTGCTCATATTTAGAATGATTATCAATGAATATTTGATTTAAATTTACACCATAATAAATTCAACAAATTTATAATTATTTTATTGATTTGGTACGTATAAAATAAAGATTTTGCTCATATCTGTAATTATTTTCAACAATATTTGTTTCTATTTTACATTGTGGTGTTGACAGAAATAACATCCGTAATATATAATTTAAGGAATTAATATAAATTTTTATATAAATTTTTAAAATATATTGTAGTTAGGGTGCTTGATTATGTTCAAATGTTTGTTTTGATAAGCCTATTTTTTAACAATTAAATACAATTTGATTTCTTAATTATACTATTACTAAATTTCATTTCATTTTTTATGAGTAAATTGAATCAGGTAGTTTGTTATTATATAATTTTTTTGAGTACTACTGCAAATGTTACAATGTAGTATCTGTTCATTTGAAATTATATATTTATATATATATATATATATATATATATATATATATATATATAGATAGATAGATAGATAGTTAATATTTTTATAATCTAAGAGTAATAAAAAATCTCATAAAAAAAGATTTAAAAAAATATAATATATGGAAATAAATATATTTAATGAAACATTTAATAGCACAAAAATCTGGTTTATAACAGAAATCCAATTTATTTTTTGAAAACAGAAATCCAATTTATTAAAACATGACAAATTAAAAAAATACTTACACCAACATAAATGCAAACTAATTCAACATAACTTTCAAACTTTATGAACAAATGTAATAAATAATTCACCAAATAACTCCACCATTGTTCAATTTCAAGGTTTTTCTATCTTCACAATCGATTTTGACTTCTTTCCAACATTGGATGAAAATGAATCATTCAAGGTACGTTTAATGCTGTTACTGGAAGATCCAGATCCAATTATTTCAACATCAACGTCTTTTTTGAGATCTTTTATTGGTGTTGTGACCTCACCACCTGAAGACAATTCCTATAAAAAAATGTTTCTATAATTTATGTTGTCTAATATTTTCAAAGCTAAAAGAATAAATATAAACATAGTTTATTATATAACAAAGATAAATTACCTCAACACTGTTATCTTGACCATGTTGGAATGTAGAAAAAGCATCTGAATCCTATACAATGAAAGTATATATATTATTTACTTTGTATTATTTAAAAATTAATTACAAATTAAATATGAGGTATTTCCAACCTAGCTCTCGAGCACCATACTATCACGAACTTTTGAAATAAGTCCTGGTTCACGACAAAGTTTCATTACGGTCCAAGATCCATAAAAATTTGATAGGTGCTCTGGCTTTACTTGAACCTTAAACAGAAGGGTTTGGTGAACTACAACATTCATTTTCGGGGGAAACGAATCCATTTCATCCTATACAATAAAGGATTTGAATTAGTATAATTCTAAAAAAATAAAAGAGAAATTGAATATAATACAATAACAATTAGTTCTAACCTCCACATAAGATTTTTTTAATTCAGATGCAGATTTTCCAAATAAATCATTGCATTCACGATCCCATAGTTGGAAGGCTGCATTCCCAATCGCATCAGAGACTCTTATGGTAACTTTATATCTAAAGGTACCATTGGGCCAATATTTATTGCATTTCAAGCAATGAAAACGATTCAATGACGGTTCTAATTTTTTTATGCACCTATTACAGGATAAATAACACCAATCTCCAATATTTTGAAAAGCCACAATTTTGGCTAACACCCAAAAGCTTCCAACCTATATGTTTACAATTACAAAAAATCAAATAGTAATTTGAGAAAGAATATTTATGATTTTAAATTTACACTTGTGTTGACAATTGTAGTAAATTAAATATACACACCTCAGGAGCATCGTACAACTGACTAATATTCCGGATTGTCTCAGTGTTGATCTCATCTGCTATTGTAGATGATGATATTGTTGATGTACTAATTGAAACCTTTGGTGTAAGAGTCACATCCCCCTTATAATTTTATTTAATATTATTCAAATTATATAAAAAGTATTAATAAAATTAAATATTCAAATTTAGTACGATTTAATGTTTCAAATTCAAAATATACGTACAATAATTTGAAACCAACAATTTGCTGACAATTATTATCCATCACAAGCTTAGTGGCACCAAATGTATTTGTGATTGAAACCTCACCTAATGAATAAGATAACAAAGATTAACATTATAGGATGTTTTATATTTTTAATAAAAAATAATGTAATAAATTTACAAAGAATAACACGTGATGATGAAATTAGGTATTTACCATTATACATTTTTGCACGACACATCTGAATTATCAACACAACAGGTTCCGGATCTGGGTGGTCCACAAGTGGGAGCAATAAATCAACATATTGGTCCCAGAAAGTACATCTTAAAGTTTTTTTCCTGTATATAGTTGTAAAATAAATAATATTTATTTTCAAATATAGTAACATAAAAAAATAATAAAATTGTAATATTTAAAAATAGATTTTAAACATTACTTACTCATGATCTTGAATAACAATCTCCATGAATCTTTTTTGTTTCCCAGAAACTAATGTAGTGCAAGGTGATTGCATAGATACAATAAAGCCAATCAAATCTATTTTAACAAATATATAACTGTAAATAATTAAATTAGATAACATATGCTAGAAGATGAATTTATTATATACAAAACAATATTACCAAATAATTCTGAATAAATTATATCTTCTGGTTTAAGTTGGCCAAACTCCTTGAATTTATAAATATTGTTTGGGAAACTGGTATCTGCATGTTCAATCACTTTTGTGCCCCGCATGGAACTGAGCATGTATTTGTGTTGAGTGGTTTTGAATGCCATAGAATTGTTGGAAACAATGAAATTATTTATTCCGTATAAACATCCCTCATCAAGCATACACTTGAATTTTTCAACATGTAGTTGTTTGAATGTCAAGTGTATACGGGTACCCTGATATATTAATAATAAAATAGGAATTGTGAATGAATGTACCCAAAAAAAAAACAAATTTTACCGATTTTTTCAATGCAAACAAAACATAAAACTTTGTATTAAAAAAAACAATGATATACAAAAATTTAAAAAGAAAGAAAAAAAAAACAAACTTAAAACAACAATTGATAAAGCCAAATAATAAATAATAAATAATAAATTATAAATTATAATTAATAATAATAATAATATAAACAAATTTGTAGAGGGGTTTATAGAACATATATATATGAATATGAATTAGAAAATATATATTATACCTCTACATCTTCCAGCACAGATTCTAAGGTTGCACCTCTGTTGTTCTTTACTTCGTAAATACGAATCAATCGTACTATTATTGACCACTCAGTGTTGTAGGCGTTTATCTTATTGAGTGTAACAAAAGTAGGGGCCATTATAGATATAATTTTTTTGCTATGCTATGAGGCTATAGTAGTTCTAATATATAGTGAATGCTGTAAAATAAGTTGAATTTTCATATTGATTT
Source organism: Ipomoea triloba (assembly GCF_003576645.1). Taxonomy (NCBI): domain Eukaryota; kingdom Viridiplantae; phylum Streptophyta; class Magnoliopsida; order Solanales; family Convolvulaceae; genus Ipomoea; species Ipomoea triloba. Next base: position 14,526,750 of record NC_044916.1, on the reverse strand, counting down.
ATATAGTGGTATGAGATTTATTACATAAGAGATTTATTTGGAAAATAATAATAATAATTGATTAATAATTATTATTGATTGATTATTTATTAATTACAAATGAGTAAATATAATCCTTGACTGTATTCTAATTAGGTAAAATTAGGTAATTAGGGTGGTTGTTTGTTGGACTAAGTCAAATCGTAGAGTATAATGTGTATTTTCATTCCCGTACTTTTCTGTTTATAACCAATTTATTTATCTACTACACACGTTAATTCTTTTGATTCTGGGGTTGTGAACAACCAATTCCTCCTAATATGCAGTTATCAAAAACTAATAAAATGATTGATGTACAAATTATTCTTTGTGCATCTATATTTATATATATCCTAATATGCAGTTATCAAAAACTAATAAAATGATTGCACAATTTCAGTCAATATCCATTTATATATAACCAGGCCATATATATGTTAATCTTATTAATTATGTTTTGATTCCGTTTGTGCATATATCCATAATAGTAACCAATGATCCAGCACCCATGCTTTCATCTTGAAACCTTCGGCCATTATCCACCTTTAATATCCATTATATTCTTTTCATTTAATTATATTAATTTATTATTTATGTTTTGACTAAAATGCCCTCCAGGTTTTGGGGGGAAAAGCTTTCCAGGAACTTGTGTTATTATATATATATAGATATGAAAGTTTCATTTGATAATATACATTATTGTTTGTGCTATACTTTTTTTTTTTTTTTTTTNTTTTTTTTTTTTTTTTTTGGTTTCATTTTTCCACACAAACTAGTTTAATTATAATGATGTTGAAGTATTATTTTAATTGCACTTCAGGTCGTTTGATAATATATATTATTGTATTGCTCTGGATTTTAGTTTCATTTTTCACGCACACTAATTTTATTATAGCAATACTAAAGTATTATTTTATTTATACTACAGTTTCATTTGACAATATTGTGCTCTGTTTTTTACTTTCATTTTTATACACACTAATTTGATTATAATAACACTAAAGTATCATTTTAATTCTACTACAGTTTAATTCAACGATATCAGTCCACTGTATAACAACTTTTAAACGACGAGGTACTTTCTTGCCACACCCTGAACTATGTCCGATTGTTCATGTCGCATTCTGATCTTTCAGAACATATATTTTGATCCACTTACCAATTATTTTTTTCCATCTAGAACTTTTGACAAGTTAGTTACAGGTTACAGGTAATAATAAGTTGGACATTGGATTTTTTTTTCTTTTTTTTTTCTTTTTTCTACACTCACGTCTTCCTCCCTCAACCCCCAGAACCCGTTTACACATTCGTCAAGTCCTTTGCACCTGCGGCCGTGGCTGAACTCCTCGTTTTCCAACTACTAGATGAAGAGCTTCATAGCTTCGCAGCTTGGAGATTAGGGAAGAAAATGGCCAGCGTTTAGTTCCTTGAGATACTACACTGATTCATACCTACTCAGGCATCAAGGAGCTATCTGCTATCCCAGGAGTGCCATAACAGAGGCTCTCAAAGTCTTAAGGCTGGCCTCATCCCAGCAAGTGAACCACTTGCTAGGTGAGGTGGCCAAATAAATTTAATATTTGTGTGTGTATATGTATATATTTAATATTTGTGTGTGACATGATTTTTGTATTTTTTTTGTTTTTGTTGTTGTTGTGTGTCTGTGTGTGTGTGTGTGGATTTGGTTAATTTTTTTTTAATTTTGTGATGTAATTGATTTATTTTAAAATTTTAATTTATTTTAATTTTAATTATTATTTAATTTATTGTTAAATTATTGTATTGAACTTTGTTACGTATACATATATATTGATATAAATTACTAATGTTGAAGAGAAAATAATATTTATTGAGAAAAATATATTAATTTTTATAGTGATGTGAAATTGGGACTCACTTTTAAAAATTGGATGGATTTGCAGGAATGTAGTGTGAATAGTAAATGATTTGCAAATTAGATTATGTGGGGGTGAGACCCATTTTTGAAAGTGAGAGAAAGTTGCAGGGATAAAGTTAGCCTAATTGATGTGAGAAATCATCCACTACTGATCCATTCCATCAATCACAATTTTGTCAGTAATCTCATAATTAGATGCCATAGATTACTCTATAGCTGCTCTGAAATACAAGTAAACAGAAAGCATACAACCAAGGAAAGTGGTAAACTTACTAATAAATTAAAAGAACTAACGTTCAGATAAATATCACTCAAAACCTTCTTGTTGATAGTTAAAGGTGATAAATTAAAGCAAAGAAAATATTGTCAAAGAAAGGTAATAAAAATCTATGCTGAAGGATATGAGTACTGTTAAACATCTTGCAAGGTATTGCTCCAAATGAGGATTCTTATGGTATGGGAGGGCTGCAAAATTTTTTAAAATTTTTGTCAAAGAAAATCAAGTCTAACAAACTATCAACTTGGAACCCTTTCCCAATGTCAGTGCCTAATTCTTTCTCAAAAGCCTGAAGGGCTTTTGTAAACCCTTTAAACACAAGAAATTCTCTGACTAGCTCCTCAGCATACCGCAAATTCTCCATTTCTCCTTAAAGAATGAATTAACGACACATTCTGTAAAGAAACGAAAGGAAGAGAAGAAAAAATAAATCCAGTTGGAGCAACTACTGTGCTGCAATTCCTAGTTTTACTGCCGCCGTCTGCGATTTCTTCCTTTAGATGAACTCCTTGTCGGGGGTTGCATGTTCGCCGCCAAGAATTTGAAGCCTGGGGAGGTTTAGCGACAGGTTGGGAAGTCTTTACACCGAAAAATTTTATCCGAAAATGGGGATTGAAGAAATGAAAATCTGGCCCGAAGAAGAAAGAAGTTCAAAGTCAAAGGTGCCATGTCAACCGGTCAACATTAAATTTAAGGACGTTAACAAGAAAGAAGCTCCACGTCAGCTAACAACCGGTGCCATGACATTTTATTACTTAGAAAACCTGTGAAAAGTTCTATATGAAAAAATAATACTCCCTCTGTCCCATTTTACCTGTCATATTTACTATTCATGGGTCAAACCAACTCTTTCTTCTTTGCTTATTTTCTTTAGTAATTTTTTATTATTTTTAAATTTAATTTTTTGTGTTTAATAGTACTTTTAATGTAGTTTCTAAATATTTAAATTTTATATATTAATGCTAAATTAATATTATGAAAAATTGGATTAAAAATTACTTCAGTCAAGCATCGTTAAACGAACCAGACAACCATTTTGGGACGGAGGTAGTAATTGGTAAGTGGATCAAATATATGTTCTGAAAGATCAGGGTGCGGCATAGAAAATGCGATATAGTTCATGGTGGTGGGTAACACTTTAGCCTCAGTTTTAATGACTTATGAGAAGGCAAGTGTGTGTGTATATGCTAATATGCACGCCAATATTTCATATTAAAAAGAAACAAAAAGAATGTCAACTACAGGTTTATATCTATTTATTATTTGCAATGCATAGCACGTTTTATTATTATTATTATTATTATTATTATTATTATTATTATTATTATTTATGCTTCAACAATTCGATATGTTTCAATATGTGCTGTCATATCTCATACGTTGAATTCTCAGATTTTTATATCCTTAAAAATTAAGATAAACCAAAAACTTCGGAAAAAAATACTAATCATATTGTAGTCATACTAACTTGGCAAATTATTGTCCATACAGTTGCGTACATAATGAATATAATAAGATACATTTTTTATATAATAAAAATTATATCGTTTATTTAATAAATATAAGATACATTTTTAATATTATATATTGTCCATACAGCTTTGTTACGTTGTATCGTTTATTTAATGAGTTAATATTTATTACACAAATAACATACGATTAATTAATTATATACACCTATGATACTCTACACAAATATATATTAGTTTATAAAATTATTAAATTTAATCTTAATTAAACCTTTTGTCAAAAAAAAAAAAATATTTCTGCCATATTACTTCCATTCCGCTCAATAGTGAATTGAATAAAATTTGAGCGAAACTGAGGTGGCATTGTGCATTTGGTATATATACCGAATAGATTGAAAATGAAGTAAAATTGTATAAAATAGGTTGATTTAGTTTTATTTCCCCTATATTCATATTGTAAATAAAGTAAATAGACCAATAGTCATGACAAGTGTCTTAAAAAATTTATTATATATTTCATAATAATGTGTTATACAACCGTTATATTGTGGATCGCGTTCACCATGTGCATTGTAAACTTTAGTCTAGATTATATACATACAATTACATAATTAGCATATTATATACTTTCACTAATGAAAAAATTGTATGTTAAACTGTCTCACGGGTCAAGATCAAATGTCATACTTCTACTAAAAAATGAAATACTAATAAGGAATAAAATGTTTATTACTTATATGTGAAATTTAATACTTCTGAAAAAAATGTAATACTTTTACATTTTAATATCAAAGTATTAATTTTTCCTCAAAAGTGTTACAATTTCCCTTATAAGTAACAAACACTTTATTCCTAATTAGTATTACAATTTTCAGTAGAAGTATTACATTTTCATATTAACCCGATCGCGACCTATATCACGGATAAGGATACGTGAGGCGATCCCACACAAGTGTGACCCTTCATTAATAGATTATGTACCCTCAATTTTATGTATGACGGTAAATATGTTACGGGAGTATATTAGGAAAGTAAGTCATCAATACAGAATATTCAGTGTGTCCCCCTTCTACTACAGGGTCTATTATTTATACTATGAGTGCAACGGCTCTTCTGGTGAGTGTAATGGACTCCTCATAATGGCGAGCCTACATTGAGTTCTGAGTAGTAATAATGGGGAGCCGTTAGAGTAATTATCCCCTCTTCAATATGTCGGAGTAACTTCTATGTGACTGTTTGACTTCCACTTGTCTATTTGTCGTTAGGCTCAAGGCTCTAGCTTTGCGACCTCGGTCGAAACGGATGAGACCTATGGTTGAGGCATGGCCTCGGCCTTAGCCAAGGCGGCCTAGGCTGTGGTCGAGGCCGAGACCCTGGCTGCGGCCTCAGCCTTGGTCGTGGTCGAGGCGCTCCCTCGACCCTAGAGGTAGAGGCCGCCTTCGCTCATGGATAACCCCAGATCGTTTGACAAATTGTTTAATGTAATCCCTCTGGATAAGTTCTTCAATTTGCCTCTTCAACACGTTGCACTCATCCGTGTCTTGTATTTGTCCGTGTCACAATGAGACGAGACGACGTCGCTCATGATCTTTACCTTTCTTTGTGGATGATTAGTTAGGGCGTGGTTCTTGGTTAGTCAGACTAACCCTCCTAGGCCTCCCAACCCTTCTATCTTCCTCCGCATCCTTCTTCCTCTTATCAACCTCCTCTGCCTCTACATAACGATTGGTTGTTCTTCATAAGAATGAGGATCATAGGTGTTCATCTCCCTATGAAAATCTCCTAACCATAATGCTTAGACAAGTATCATGATCGCTGCCTTGGAGTTAATATCATACATGTTGTTGACCTCTTTCTTCCATTTGCTCAGGAAATCTGTAAGGCTCTCCGCTTTATCATGCTTGGTGAGTGAAAGGCTTATTGCGCTGTATAATTCCTGAGAAATAAGTTAAGAAACTCTTGGATAGCTCTGCGAAGTTCTAGATCGAACCATCTGTGATCGTGTTGAACCAATCTTGGCCCGCTCCATCCAAAGTGGACAATAATGCCCTACACATGATAACATCACCTGCCCCGATCATTATCATGGCCGCCTTGTATCTTGTCATATGGACAAGTGGGTCAGATGTCCCAGTTTAGGCTTTGATGGTAGGTAGCCTAAAATCCTTTGGGAGGAGCGCGTCCATTATACTCGGGGAAAATGGAGCAGCCATCCTCAACTCGGGTTTTGGTGAATGCTCTCTCGCCTCCACCTTCCTTCTAGTTCCTCTATCTTTTTCTAAAGCCTTTCAATCACTTATTTTTGTGGGGTCTTCTCATTCTGGATCGGCGTAGAGCCGGTCAACCAGACTCACCCATCTTCTCCGTTGGCGATCGCTTTGTCTCCGCCTTGCTCCCGTATTGACGTGGGCCTTTCGTAGAGGACCCCTCAGCCCTTTGTGGTCCCAACCTTTGACACATGGATCCTTGTGGCCCCATCCACTCCAGGACAAAACTGGAAGCCTATCACAGCCCAACTAGGCCACTTAGTTGAGGGTCGACATCTCTTTGTCCCCTCATATCTCTCACCATAGGGTTTTCTCTCTCTACGAGGACTCCATCTCAATTTCTTGAGGGGATAGCGGCGGGACATGGCCTTGCATATGATACCCCACATTATTTTATTTCGAAATTATCCTCATGAATCTTTTCTAAAAAGGGAAAATTATTTATTTTATGAGCCTAGATCTTGTGACAACAATAATTTCCTAAATTATTCTATTTTAGCCCAATTCATGATAAGGCATTTGATCCAATAGATTATGGACTTTAATTCTACCTCTTGTCATATTAATATTTCTTGAAGCCCAATGCGATTTCCTACTTATATCTATATAAGCCTTATAATCTGAAAAGCCCATTTAATAAGTTTTCCTAACCTAATGTTTATATATAACTGTATGCATTTATATTCCTCCTATTTACCTAAACATACAAAAGCTAAGACTAAGGCATTTTGTAAGCTAACACACTCTCTCTCTTCCCCCATTGTGTCACACGTCATTTCCACTCTTAAACCCTACCAAATATTCATCCTTCATCATCTTCAAGAATTCAACAAAAACTCATCTTTTATCTTCTACCTAGTTGAATCATGGTGAGCATTCATCTTATCTCTCTTTGTCTCATCTTCTCACTTTATGATTCCTTTTCCATCTTTTGTTGGGTTTTGGGGCTCCTAAGATGATTAAGAGATGGATGCTATGCTAGGCTAAGCTTAAAGGAGGCATTGGTTGAGTAGATAGCTCCAAGAGGTAAATTCATATGTCCAATAAAACCTATTTTCCAACTCTTGTATGATATTATGTGTATTCTTGTATTCTTGGCATATTTGGTGGTATATCTTGATATTGTGGTTAGATCTTAGAGTTTCTTGTATCTTTGAGTGCAATTTGTTCTATCCTTAATAATCTATTGTTGTTGGTGTATTCTGCCTTCTAGAAATCTGGGTATGGTTGCCTATTTCTTCTACTAAGTGTTTATTTTGAAAATACATTGTCTAGTTGTATTATTTGACCAAGCGAAACTGACCCCACGGTAGTGGCACGTCCGTGACCCAGCCCTGCCAGGTGTGTTGTGGTATTGGTTGGCGGAACTCCTAGTTCCGTTGTTCCCTTTCGTGTGTACGTGTGGTACTAAGTGGTGGAACTACTAGCCCCGCCTAGTTTTTCCGCTGGTTTAGTACTATTGGCTGTTCCAGTGTGTTTTGTTCCCAGTTTGGATATTCCTTTGGTTGTTTCAATTTGTTCTCATGGCATGATGTTGGATAATACCTATTCTTGATTATTGAACTCTATTCATTCATCAATCCTATCGTTTGATAATCCTTATACCTTGTGAATGTTGGAATTCTATGCTTTTGTTGATACCGTTGACTCTTTTGAATATTTGTTACCCTGATTGTGATGATCTAGTATCATTTCCTTGGATTGATTATGAATCATTTGGAATTCTTATTCTTGGATTGAGGTGGAGTTATTACCTTTACTTCTCATTTGTATACATAATCCTTTGGAATTCTATATGTTATGTATTGGAGATACAATCTTTGTTGAGGGCTATATTCCTTGTTATTGAATCTTTCTTGATATTATGAGGATCCATGTGGTGACTTACTATGACATGATTGGTTCGAGATCGTGGGCCTTTGATGACTCTAGCGGATATTTTGGGCACATGGTAGAAACGAATCCTGGGTGTAAGAGTGATAAGCACCAAGAATAGCATATATTAAGGGTTTAAAACAGGATAGAATGCGCAGTTTTGCCACCCGTTTATGACAATCTCATGCATTTTAAGCTCGGATGTAATGTAAATTCTAGAAAAGTTTTGAAGTATTTTCACAGCTCAAAAGGGAATTCAAGACCAAAATGGAACAAGAAGCAAAGAAGCCACAAAAGCAGGAACCTCCCATGCAGGCCAGCACGCGTGTGGATGGGCGTGGAACATTTCCAAAGCCATTATCAATGTATAAACACATCTTCTCTTGTTATTATTTGCTTGAATATTAGAGCATATCTCCATGAAAGCATATATCCATGGGTTTTTCTTGTTTGAAGTTTTCTTGAGATATTTTGCCATGATATGACTTCTTAGACTTGTAATAGGCCTACATTGCTTTTATATTAGGGGTGGGCAAAACGGTTCGGGTTACCCGAACCGAACCGAAAAACCGATCGGTTCATGTTTTAGAAGAATCGAACGGTTCGGTTACGGTTTTAACCGAACCGAATCGAAAAAACCGAAAGATTTTATAATTAAATATAAATATATATTATATATAATTATATATAAATAAATAAATAAATAAATATATATATATATATGTATGTATGTATATATATATATGTGTGTGTGTATATATATATATAAAAACTGGAATGAATTTCCAAATTCATTTCAGTTGAAAATTTCAATTTTGGAATTTAATTTTCAGTTTTATTTTTTATTTTAATTTGTTTGAATTGTTAATTTGTTATGTTGGTATTTATTATTTAAACATTAGACTTTGGATTTGGGTTATGTGATGTTTCATGTATAGTTATTACGGTGGCCCGTTAAGTCGCGGCGCCCCCGACCGCCTTTTCGCCTAGGAAATGTTAAAATTTGGGAGTCATAAACCGAACCGAATTAAATCCGAAGCGAAACCGAACCGTTTCAAACCGAACCGAACGCTAATGTTAAACCGAAAAACCGAAACCGAAAAAAACCGAACCGAAGACCGAAACGCCCACCCCTATTTTATATGATGGAAATTCCATGTCTTGCAACATCTTTGTGGCTAGATCTCAAATTTTTTATGATTTGGGCATTTTCTTGTCATGTTGAGATTTATGGTGAAATAGAGACCAAGCTTAGTAAAGATTGTAACTTTCTTGCTCTATACGAACTATATTGCTATGCCCAACATTTTATTTGGTATAATTTGAGCTTTCATGTTTACTCCATTTTTTACTTCAAAGCTAGTCTTGAGGAAGAAGATGAAGTTGACTATTATGTTGACTTTTTGAGTAGGATTTGCCTCTAGAATGTAAAGGGTTGTTATATGAATATTGTTTTGAGGTAATAGGATTGTTGGGAAATTGTTGAAATGATTATGCAAACAATGATGATATTTGCCTTAATATTATATGCCGTATTCGTTGAAAATTGTATTAAGTTGGGAACTGTTTTCCTCTTGTGCTATTTTGTTGCTTATCTTATAGGAAAATGTCGTCTCAACTCTCCTTTGCACAAAGAGTAGCCCAACGAATCCAAAAAGGCAAGGCTCCAATGGGCTAAACTAGTAGGGACCACGAAGGGACGGGGTATGTCGAAGTTCCCACTAGAAACCAAATACTCTTAATGACACCGGCAATGAGGGATCGGTACATGCGACTTCTTCAACTCCCGATCGTGCAATGGAAGTATGTTGACCTGTCAGTGCTTGAAGCTTACGAGTGCAAGTATGGGCTCGAAAGACTTATCCAAGAGCCTTACTGGAATAACCTACTAAGTTGGAGACAAGACACCTTTGCCCCATTAATCCACGAGTTCGTTGCAAGCTTAGAAGTCACAGGAGCAACAGGAGATCTCTATAGCCCAACAATTAAATTCCGGCTTTTCAACGAGGACTACAACATTTCGGCAAATACCTTGGGAGTTCTCTTAGGCTTTTACGAAGAAGAAGACCAAACGAAGCATTGGTACCGAAGGCTAAAGTATGACTTTGGTGACAGGGACAGTCCAAGGAAGTATTGGGCAATGATTGCCAGGCCAGGGATTGATTGGGTTGGGTCCAGAGTAAGGGTTTCTCAGATCGTGAGAGAAGATTTAAGAGTGCTATAGAAGGTAATCACACACTCCTGGGAGGAAGACCAGAGACGTATGATCGAGTCTCTAAGGCAGACCTATTCATAATGTGGAGCATGGACACTGGCAGCTCAGTGAACATGAGCATGATCTGCAGACATTGGCTTCTAGCCCAACAACAAGAGTCGGTAAAAGCTATCTCCGTAGGGCCATTGGTGATAAGACTTTGTGTTGCTTTGGGACACCAAATGAAAATTAATTAGTTTGAGCACAAGGTGCAAGGAGCACAAGTCGTCCCTTTATCCCCAAATGATGTCGCAAGGCTAAATCTAAGACACTTAGCGCGGACAGGGGAGGATGAAGAAATGGCGATAGATCATTCAGACACGCCAAGGCTTTCATCTTCGCCGATGTCATTCCTTTCATCTCCCCTAGAAATGTATTCACCTCTTGATTCATCAATTTATTCCCCTCCTCCGCGCGAAGAAGCACCACCTGCACCGTCACCATGTGCTCAAGAACAATCCCCTCAATCCATATGTTCTGAAATTCCAAGCCGATTCACCACCGTAACAGATTGGAAATCTCTCCAGATTTTCCAATATCAGCTGCATGTAGAGAAATGCGGAAGATTGAGGAAATTGCAAAGGAAGTTGCCACCGCCAATAGAAAGATGTGAAGAAAAGAAAATTTTTGGCGCATGAAATGATTTTGTGAATGATGTTTGAGCAATTATGATTGTGGACAATCAGTTTATTTTTACTTTTGTTTATTTCTCTTTGAATTGTGAATTCCACGTTTCGTCTAGCCAAAGACGTTAAACGTGGCGCTCTTGGGAGGCAACCCAAGTATAAAAAGAAGAAGAGACCAACCCATCTACAACCAGAACACTAGAGAGGTAAAATCTAAATTCTTCATTCATTTCTTTACCTTTAATCCGACAGATTTTTTTTGAAGGGCAAGTAAGGATTGTACATGCTTTTAATGGGGATGCACCTTGTGAGTATTTCTTTTATTCCCCTTTCCAATAGACGCCGTGTTTGATTTTTGTAGTTGTACATTGCTTAGATTCACATATGATGAGCTGCGTGACTTTGTTTATATCGGGTGTGATTTCATTAGAATAGTCCAGCCCAAGCAACACTTTTAAGTGTGGAAAAGGAGCTATATGAGACACCCTTTGAACCCTACTCTTTTTCCACCAGTCGTCATGACAACATCGAGGACGATGTCACATTTTAAGTGTGGAAAGGATGGGTATTTCAGTACTTAAATTAGTTGAATGATCGAATGTTAGGGCCTAGGAAGTAGAGAGCGTGTTATTGCCAATACTATCCAAGAGGGCTCCTAATCTTGTGCTAGAAAAAGAATGTTTGGAATATGCCTTGGAAGTCAAATTGCACCAAATTGAAAAATTTTTAAACCTATATTGTTAATATCCTTGTATGATTTCATGCTTTTCACCTTTGATTTTGTTTGGACCTGAGTCAAGGATCTCTCGAAGTGGGAGTGTGTACCCCCCTTAGTTTGAGAAAGATAGAGCACAGCGAAACCCGAAAATCAAACTTAACTTGGTAGGGAATGGGGCAAAAGGTGAGCCTAAGTGAGCTTAGAGTGAAAAACCCTGTAATCCCTAGAAAAAGGCATGAGGGGTAGATTTGGTGAAATAGAAAAGGGAAAGTCCACTCCTAGAGATAAAACACGAGGTGAGCCATCTTGCCAGGATACGGGGTAACCATTGCACCGTCTTCGAAAAAGCATGGAGATCCATGTGAAGTCGGTTATCCCGAAGAGATCCAGGATGATGAGAAAAAAAATAGAGAGGAGGTGAGCCGCTTCGCTAGGATTCAGGCACCCATTGCACTGTCTTCGAAAAAGCATGGGGCTCCATGTGAAGTCGGGTAGCCTGATGACGTTATCCTAGAAAGTGAGAAGAAAGAGGGATCGCCCAAGATATGGCGATGAGCAGTCCATGTCCCTACCCTCACTTATATTTGTGTAAAAGGGCTTTGGCGTACGGTTGGAATTTTGACTAGGGTGTGCACATCGTTCCCACTAGTGGGATTGGCTTTTAGGCCCCTACAAAATAAAAGGTGAACTCTGATTGAATGCATGCTTGAAAGGTGTGAATATCAATTTTTCCTTGTTGCATATCTATCTTTTGAGACTTCAATTTCCTCGGCATATTCCTTATATTTAGATGGCATGAGCTTAGTAGTCTTGGTGGATAGTGTAGGGAATTTCACCCACTCCGTTTTAAACGCCCACACACCACTTTATTGATCAACCGATGAGAGTACATACTATTCATGGTGCTTAAATGATTAGAGTTTAGATAGTATGCTTGCTTGAGGACAAGCAAGGTTTAAGTGTGGAAACTTTGATAAGCACCAAGAATAGCATATATTAAGGGTTTAAAACAGGATAAAATGCGTAGTTTTGCCACCTGTTTATGACAATCTCATGCATTTTAAGCTCGGATGTGATCAAAAACTTCTAATGTAAATTCTAGAAAAGTTTTGAAGTGTTTTCACAGCTCAAAAGGGAATTCAAGGCCAAAATGGAACAAGAAGTAAAGAAGCCGCAAAAGCAGGAACTTCCCACGCAGGCCAACACGCGTGTGGATGGGCGTGGAACATTTCCAGTAGCTGTCCACGCCCTCCACCACGCGTGATAACGTGCGTGGTCTGGCTACAGGGGCCACTTCGGGAATTTTGGTTTTGGGTTGCCTATTTAAACCCCTTTTCGCAAAACCTAAGGAGGAGGAGCCTTAGGATAGTTTAGATCTGAAATTCCTTAGGGTTTTCTCCCCTCTTGGGGGAAAACCTTTGAGAACATATAAGGGCGACAGGGTAGACAAGTCGGTCGATCGGAGAGAAATAAGCAATAAGCATCAATGTCCTGAACATTCAAGGCTCATCCCGACTCCCTCAGAGGTCAGTCGATCGGAGAGAAATAAGCCAATAAGCATCAATGTCCTGAACATTCAAGGCTCATCCCGACTCCCTCGGTGGTCGGTCGATCGGCGAGAAATAAGCCAATAAGCATCAATGTCCTGAACATTCAAAGCTCATCCCGACTCCCTCGGAGGTCGGTCGATCGGAGAGAAATAAGCCAATAAGCATCAATGTCCTGAACATTCAAGGCTCATCCCGACTCCCTCGGAGGTCGGTCGATCAGAGAGAAGTAAGCCAATAAGCATCAATGTCCTGAACACTCAAGGCTCATCCCGACGCCCTCGGAGGTTGGTCGATCGGAGGGAAGTAAGCCAATAAGCATCAATGTCCTGAACATTCAAGGCTCATCCCGACTCCCTTAGAGGTCGGTCGATCGGAAAGATTGTCAGACTGGATATTTGAAGCACTCAGTCGGTCGTCGACGGATTTCTAGAGGGATAGCGCATGAAGATAAAGGCTTGAGAGAATTAACGGACATTTGTATCTAATGTTCCCCGTTATGTGTATTTAATGCGTTTTATGAGCCATTATCTGTAGCATTAACTAGGAAAATTAATATGTTACGGTCTAGGAGCCTAGAATATATAGTTGTACGGATCATTTGAGAAGGGGGGAAGATTGAGAGACACAACAAAGACAGATTCGAGAGTTTTTATCAAAATACATTTATTGTTCTTGTAATTTTCCGGTAGTGTTGGCCCGCCGACAGATCACCTGAAGATCGGGAAACCATCAACCTTCTTTCTATTAAATTAGATTCAAGATCAAGATAGAGGATTGAAATTTCAAGAACAAGATGTAAAGGATCCATTCGTCTTGGTTGGTACTCTTCTCTTCAATGATTTGATTAATGCTTGCTTTCTTTGAAATTTTCATTTCTCCTTCTTGTTTCTTTATTTTGATGATAGCTTAGTTAGAAAGGGGATTGGTGGCCCCGAAGCTAAACTCTGTGGTTGATTTGATATGAGATTGCTTTCGAAATTGTGAGCTTTGTGATGGTTGGATGATAAAACTTGTGTGGTTGATGTCCATAATGCTTTTTGCCTAAGTGTGGCCACATTAGGTAGCAAACCCAGTGAAAGTGAGTGTGTGCGCGATAGCGGCCACTCATGAGTCCAACTCACCCACATCTCCGCCCTTATTCTGAAAGGAAGAGGTCTGAGAGGAGTGGTAGAGAAGGTGTTTGATAAAATGCCCCAACCGAATGAGGATGTGGGAGTCCAAGTGTGACGCCACTTGGTGAAGTGCCATGAACTCCCAATCTCCACCTTTCCTTTTCCTCAACAACATCCTTTTAAACCTTCAAACTTTCTTACAAAATGACCTCTAGCCTTAGCTATTCCCGTAACTCTTTCCTTTCAACCTCCTAAACGCCAACACATATTCGTTCCAATTTGCCATCCTTGAGAGACACGACAGTCGGGGAGTCTTGGCTCTTCGTTTTACCACCTATATTCACTCCCACTAAAACTCACAACATCAAAGAGATAGTTACTAACCCGTTGGGCTTAGAATCCCAATAGGGGGTGTAAGTACTAGATCTGTTTCTATTGTGGTAAGGTCCGCTATGGTGCGGACGTGACGGACGTAGCAATAGCCAAATCATACCTTATTTGGCTCACATTTGTATTTGGTATTTGCTATTTGGTACTTGGTATGTTATTATATTGGGGATACCTCTATTATATTTGGTGGATTTTACTTATATCAATTATGCCTTGATTGGCTCTATGGTGGTTATATGGTATATGTGGTGGATTGGAACTCTCTTGCTTCTATCTTACTTTCTTAGTATGTTTGGATAAGTGAGGTTTCACTTAGCTCTATTCGTTAAATATTTTAAATTGGCCCTGTTTGGTAAATAATCAGCCTATCAGCCAATTTTGACTTATTTGAAAACTATTAGTTGTTTGATTAATAAGCTTTTAGTAACTCCAAAATACTAAAATTCAAAAGGCTACTCATAGCAGCCTTTTCAATTAGCTTTTTGAGAAAAGAAATTATACCAAACAACTATCAGCTAACAGCTAATCTATCAAACAACTTTCTACAATCAGCTAATGTTATCAACTAATCATACCTTCTAACACAATCAGCTAACCCAATCAGCCAACAACCATTTACCAAACAGGGCCATTATGGTTTCAGGTATGGAGTAGGGTCAAGAGCGTGTTAGCATGCTGTAGTTCTACCTCCCTCTCTTGTAGCTAGTTGACGTAGTTACGTGAAACATCTTAATGTAATAATCCTTAGATTTCATACTTGTGTTTTGATGGATTCTAGTTGTAGACATGGCCTAAGCATCTAACTTAGTATAGTTAGATGTGGCAAAACACCCTAGAGATTTGAGTTTTATGCTTCCGCTATGACAAGAGTTTAAATTTATTATCTTTTGATCAAATTCTAAGCATTTATCGCCTTAAATATTGCCTTTAAGAAAGGGGTGCTGCAGTTGGTATCAAAGCCTAGGGTTAGGCCTACGACATTACCTTAAGATTGGAACCTTAAGACTTAGGAGTTTACCTTAAGCATCCTAAGACAACCAGGATGCCTAGACTTTGAGATTTCCTAGGATCCGTGGTGAGATAGCGTATTATTTGATTGATTTTGTGCTTTACATGCTTTAATATCTATGTTTATGCATCTTTGGCTGTTGCATCCTGCGGGTGTGCACCGTGGTAAGTCTCAAAGATATGAAATTAGTATTATTGACTGGGTATTGGTTCTGTAGTAGAACTTAATGGCACCGCCGAGGAGGCATGTCGAGTCGCCTGAGCCGCCGTCAAATGAATGACTAGCACAGAACATCCAGCAGTTGACCGAGCTTACACAGACTTTAGGGGATGTTATAACCCCTCAGCTATTCCGATAAGTTTAGGGTTTGAAAAATATTTTTTTTAGGCTATGACAGTTATGAGAAGATCTCTCGGTACTTCAAAAGGATTTTTTTTTTAGACTAGTAATTAATAAGATGCGATCTACGTACCGGTCACGAACCGAAAAATTTTTAAGGATGTATATACAGTTCGAATTTTCCTAGGAAATGGATTATTAAGCATGATACGATTAAGCCTGAACTTCCTACTTAGTTCAAGTGAAAATTAAATGGACTGTAAGAATGAAATTGTTACGGACCTTCGTACCACTATATTTCGCGAGATACCGAAAATTTCCCGATTTTAGTGGTTAATGACGGGATTATTTTTAGAATAATTTTGGTATTAGAATTTTCCCGAATTAAGTTATAATCCTCTGAACTTTTATCTGATTTAATCCCAAACTGGCAAAATAAATCCTACTCTTCATGATCTACCNAGGGGGTGTAAGTACTAGATCTGTTTCTATTGTGGTAAGGTCCGCTATGGTGCGGACGTGACGGACGTAGCAATAGCCAAATCATACCTTATTTGGCTCACATTTGTATTTGGTATTTGCTATTTGGTACTTGGTATGTTATTATATTGGGGATACCTCTATTATATTTGGTGGATTTTACTTATATCAATTATGCCTTGATTGGCTCTATGGTGGTTATATGGTATATGTGGTGGATTGGAACTCTCTTGCTTCTATCTTACTTTCTTAGTATGTTTGGATAAGTGAGGTTTCACTTAGCTCTATTCGTTAAATATTTTAAATTGGCCCTGTTTGGTAAATAATCAGCCTATCAGCCAATTTTGACTTATTTGAAAACTATTAGTTGTTTGATTAATAAGCTTTTAGTAACTCCAAAATACTAAAATTCAAAAGGCTACTCATAGCAGCCTTTTCAATTAGCTTTTTGAGAAAAGAAATTATACCAAACAACTATCAGCTAACAGCTAATCTATCAAACAACTTTCTACAATCAGCTAATGTTATCAACTAATCATACCTTCTAACACAATCAGCTAACCCAATCAGCCAACAACCATTTACCAAACAGGGCCATTATGGTTTCAGGTATGGAGTAGGGTCAAGAGCGTGTTAGCATGCTGTAGTTCTACCTCCCTCTCTTGTAGCTAGTTGACGTAGTTACGTGAAACATCTTAATGTAATAATCCTTAGATTTCATACTTGTGTTTTGATGGATTCTAGTTGTAGACATGGCCTAAGCATCTAACTTAGTATAGTTAGATGTGGCAAAACACCCTAGAGATTTGAGTTTTATGCTTCCGCTATGACAAGAGTTTAAATTTATTATCTTTTGATCAAATTCTAAGCATTTATCGCCTTAAATATTGCCTTTAAGAAAGGGGTGCTGCAGTTGGTATCAAAGCCTAGGGTTAGGCCTACGACATTACCTTAAGATTGGAACCTTAAGACTTAGGAGTTTACCTTAAGCATCCTAAGACAACCAGGATGCCTAGACTTTGAGATTTCCTAGGATCCGTGGTGAGATAGCGTATTATTTGATTGATTTTGTGCTTTACATGCTTTAATATCTATGTTTATGCATCTTTGGCTGTTGCATCCTGCGGGTGTGCACCGTGGTAAGTCTCAAAGATATGAAATTAGTATTATTGACTGGGTATTGGTTCTGTAGTAGAACTTAATGGCACCGCCGAGGAGGCATGTCGAGTCGCCTGAGCCGCCGTCAAATGAATGACTAGCACAGAACATCCAGCAGTTGACCGAGCTTACACAGACTTTAGGGGATGTTATAACCCCTCAGCTATTCCGATAAGTTTAGGGTTTGAAAAATATTTTTTTTAGGCTATGACAGTTATGAGAAGATCTCTCGGTACTTCAAAAGGATTTTTTTTTTAGACTAGTAATTAATAAGATGCGATCTACGTACCGGTCACGAACCGAAAAATTTTTAAGGATGTATATACAGTTCGAATTTTCCTAGGAAATGGATTATTAAGCATGATACGATTAAGCCTGAACTTCCTACTTAGTTCAAGTGAAAATTAAATGGACTGTAAGAATGAAATTGTTACGGACCTTCGTACCACTATATTTCGCGAGATACCGAAAATTTCCCGATTTTAGTGGTTAATGACGGGATTATTTTTAGAATAATTTTGGTATTAGAATTTTCCCGAATTAAGTTATAATCCTCTGAACTTTTATCTGATTTAATCCCAAACTGGCAAAATAAATCCGAACTTTTATCTGATTTAATCCCAAACTGGCAAAATAAATCCTACTCTTTATCTGATTTAATCCCAAACTGGCAAAATAAATCCTACTCTTCATGTGATTTAATCCCAAACTGGCAAAATAAATCCTACTCTTCATGATCTACCATGGAAAACTGGCAAAATAAATCCTACTCTTCATGATCTACCATGGAATTTTGACAAGTGTCACCATTATTACCACATGGTAATTAAATATTAATTGTCATATGAAGGTATGGGATGATCATACTAGTTGGCTTAAGCTTCAAGTTATCATTCCCATCACTCCCACTCTCATTTTCGAAAAATCAAGGAAGAAAAAGAAGAGAAAAAAAAAATATCATCTTCCTCTTGGATCCAAGAACTCCATAGCTATTTTCTTCAACACAAGTGCTTCCATAATAGGTAAAACTTTGGTTTTATTCGGTTAATATGGCTAGAATCCTTCCTAGAACTTAAGTTTAAGCTAAGGATTCGTGAAAATGTTGTTATTATGGTGATTATTGTTTAGGATCTTCGGTGAAAGTTTTGGAGGAGAAGATCACAACTTGTCTACGGTAGTAAAATTACTTGAGAGGTAAGGAATCCCTTAAGTTGGTTTAGTCACTTGAAAATGAACAAATGCTAGTAAATTATGTGAAAATTATGTGTTAAGTTTGTGGATCTATAAGTTGGCTCAAAAGACTACACCTTAAATTTTTGGTAATTTTTGTATGCATGTTCATAGCTAATTTATGCATGTATATGTTGTATTTATGTCCATATAGGCCTATACTTGTGAAAATAGTGGAAAATCGAGGCGTTGCAACCTGGTTTTTACTGCCCGAAGTTGGCAGATTCGGATGGACGCGGCCGTGGACGTGCGTCCATCGGCGTCCAATGTTTCGGCGTCACGGCCGAAAGGCCGGACGCGACCACAGACGCGCGTCCGCTACGCGTCCGTGGGTGTCCAGTATTTCGGCATCACAGCCGAACGGGCGGACGCGGCCCGGACGCGCGCGTCCGGCGTTGCGGACATCCGAGAGTCTGCGCGATGCGGATCCGTTTTCGACCAAACTTTCTTCCGATGTTTTTGCTCTTGAATGTTATGATGTTTGGAAGGCCTACGGGCAACCGAGTCAATTTTTGAAAGTTCAAATATTATTTTATTTTGTAAATTATGTTCATCAATTTGGAGAAAAATCGTGTTTTTAAGAAACAAGTGTGTCCCTTGTCACTTGGGAATTTATGGTGAAAAGACATTTGACAAAATACAGGTATTTTTGGAAACATATTTGGATGAGAATAATTATTTTGAGACATCATGTGAAAATACTAATTAAACTCAAGGAAAGAAAGAATGTTTTGAAACCTTAGTTTCTGGATAAAGTTGTTGAGATGTTTGACTTGCGGGAGGCTTGTGAGCCGTGGCCCGAAGTTGTTGAGATGTTTGACTTGCGGGAGGCTTGTGAGCCGTGGCCCGAAGTTGTTGAGATGTTTGACTCGCGGGAGGCTTGTGAGCCGTGGCCCAAAGTTGTTGAGATGTTTGACTCGCAGGAGGCTTGTGAGCCGTGGCCCGAAGTTTTTCAGATGTTTGACTTGCGGGAGGCTTGTGAGCCGTGGCCCGAAGTTGTTGAGATGTTTGACTTGCGGGAGTCTTGTGAGCCGTGGCCCGAAGTTGTTGAGATGTTTGACTTGCGGGAGGCGTGTGAGCCGTAACCCGAAGTTGTTGAGATGTTTGACCTGCAGGAGGCATGAGTGCCGTGGCCCGAGGTTTTTGAGATGTTCGACTTGCGGGAGGCATGAATGCCGGGCCCGAGGTTCTTGAAAATATTCCAAGAATGCCTTGCACTTGGCCCGAGGTTCTTGAAAATATTCCAAGAATGCCTTGCACTTATCCAGGGGGACTTGAAAATATTCCAAGAATGCCTTGCACTTATCCAGGGGGAAACTAAGTAAATTTTTCTAACTATGAAAATTTAGTTACTCCGTAACTATGTTGAACAATAAAATGTCACGAATTTTGAACAGTAAAGTGTGTGTTGTTGAACTCTCTATTTTGAGTTAAATGATGGAAATTCTCGGAAATGAAAGTATTATATGCTGATGTTACTCATATACTATGCTATAATTTCTTTTGATGTTAATCTGGTTGCAGGTAGATTTCAACTTATGGGTAAAGCTTACAACTTTCAAATTATTATTATATTTCCAAAACCTTTGTTTACTTTTGAGTGACAATGGATTTCCTTACTTAGCCGTTGTGCTAACTACACTTCACTGTGTCCTTTATCAGATGCAATCTAGCGTGGGCTCGTGCAGCCCCGAGGACTCTGATCCATCAGAGTTTGTGTTCCCCGTTTTAGATTATGACGACTATGTACAGTACCTATAAGATGATGACCCGTTTGCTCCTGGCTATGCTCCAGACCCTCTAGTTCTGGCTTGTACTCCTGACCCCGTTTCCACTCCTGTCTCACCAGTAGTACCTGTTTGGTCTCCTACCCTCGTCGATCCGTGGTGTCCTATGGATGTCATTCAGGCGAGCTATGGGTTTTATCCCATGGAGGTTTTACCTGAGAGTGACCCCCTTGAGTTTGTCGTTCGCTACCCCTATCCGTGGGACACGAGTCCTCCGGAGTATCATGAGGAGTGGATGATGTACATCAACACTTGCAACTTCCTAGACCACATTACCTGGTTCGAGGGTGAGTGGCACCTCGTTTGGGGCACTTATACTGGCCCGATGTACCACTCGTTAGACTAGATAGTGCCTAGGGTGGGAAGTCAAGTCTGGCCTTTTTGTGTATATATCTTTTGTAGCCATGCTAGTTCTAAGATGGCTAGTAAGGTCGGGTCTAGCTCAAACTCTTTTTATGGGCTGTAATTAAACTCTGGTACATTTTAGTAGCTAGCTTAGCTACTCTTTGCTGATGCTACGTATATATATATAAAGTTATGATGGTTATGATGACATGATACAGTTTCTTTATCTTTAGCCTGTGCATCTAGAGTGGACTCTTTCTGTATTTGATTGGGTTCAGTCTAGGTGTGGCGGTAACTACTTCGGATGTACGGTATAGCCGAGCCGGGTGTTACAAGTTGGTATCAGAGCCCTGTTTCGAGTCAGAATCCTAAGTCAAACTTTTCGAGTCAGCTCTAGTTTCGAGTTAACCAAGTTTCGAAGTCAGCTTAGGTTTGTTAAGACCAACCTAAGTCATTGTTACAGCTTGATGAGTACAAGTTCGGAGCGGAGCTGGAATGGAGGCCGAGTAGCATAAGAAGGGGGTATTTCACTTTTACTCTACCGAATCTCACGATTCTGGTCGTTGAACAATATGATCAATATTTGTGTTTCCCTGCATGTGTTTGCTTAAGCTTTTGTAAGTGAGCTTGCTAGCGTAATGCGTTGATTATCATTATGCTGTGTTTGAAACCCTTGCTTAGAGGGTATGATAAAGTGAATGTTAGGAAGTGACGTATAGGACTTGAGTAGGTGCTATATTGACTGCCTAACTAGCTAATTCCGTAAGAACTTCTATACCTCGAGTACTAACTTGGAATTATCGTCCAGCAAATATGCCGCCGAGACGAAATGCGCCTGCGGGTAACAACGATAATATCTCTGCAATGGATCGTATGGCTCAAGCAATGGAGAGAATGGCTGAGTTTATGCTAGCTCAGCAAGGTCAGAACCAAAACCNGGCATGAATGCCGGGCCCGAGGTTCTTGAAAATATTCCAAGAATGCCTTGCACTTATCCAGGGGGAAACTAAGTAAATTTTTCTAACTATGAAAATTTAGTTACTCCGTAACTATGTTGAACAATAAAATGTCACGAATTTTGAACAGTAAAGTGTGTGTTGTTGAACTCTCTATTTTGAGTTAAATGATGGAAATTCTCGGAAATGAAAGTATTATATGCTGATGTTACTCATATACTATGCTATAATTTCTTTTGATGTTAATCTGGTTGCAGGTAGATTTCAACTTATGGGTAAAGCTTACAACTTTCAAATTATTATTATATTTCCAAAACCTTTGTTTACTTTTGAGTGACAATGGATTTCCTTACTTAGCCGTTGTGCTAACTACACTTCACTGTGTCCTTTATCAGATGCAATCTAGCGTGGGCTCGTGCAGCCCCGAGGACTCTGATCCATCAGAGTTTGTGTTCCCCGTTTTAGATTATGACGACTATGTACAGTACCTATAAGATGATGACCCGTTTGCTCCTGGCTATGCTCCAGACCCTCTAGTTCTGGCTTGTACTCCTGACCCCGTTTCCACTCCTGTCTCACCAGTAGTACCTGTTTGGTCTCCTACCCTCGTCGATCCGTGGTGTCCTATGGATGTCATTCAGGCGAGCTATGGGTTTTATCCCATGGAGGTTTTACCTGAGAGTGACCCCCTTGAGTTTGTCGTTCGCTACCCCTATCCGTGGGACACGAGTCCTCCGGAGTATCATGAGGAGTGGATGATGTACATCAACACTTGCAACTTCCTAGACCACATTACCTGGTTCGAGGGTGAGTGGCACCTCGTTTGGGGCACTTATACTGGCCCGATGTACCACTCGTTAGACTAGATAGTGCCTAGGGTGGGAAGTCAAGTCTGGCCTTTTTGTGTATATATCTTTTGTAGCCATGCTAGTTCTAAGATGGCTAGTAAGGTCGGGTCTAGCTCAAACTCTTTTTATGGGCTGTAATTAAACTCTGGTACATTTTAGTAGCTAGCTTAGCTACTCTTTGCTGATGCTACGTATATATATATAAAGTTATGATGGTTATGATGACATGATACAGTTTCTTTATCTTTAGCCTGTGCATCTAGAGTGGACTCTTTCTGTATTTGATTGGGTTCAGTCTAGGTGTGGCGGTAACTACTTCGGATGTACGGTATAGCCGAGCCGGGTGTTACAAGTTGGTATCAGAGCCCTGTTTCGAGTCAGAATCCTAAGTCAAACTTTTCGAGTCAGCTCTAGTTTCGAGTTAACCAAGTTTCGAAGTCAGCTTAGGTTTGTTAAGACCAACCTAAGTCATTGTTACAGCTTGATGAGTACAAGTTCGGAGCGGAGCTGGAATGGAGGCCGAGTAGCATAAGAAGGGGGTATTTCACTTTTACTCTACCGAATCTCACGATTCTGGTCGTTGAACAATATGATCAATATTTGTGTTTCCCTGCATGTGTTTGCTTAAGCTTTTGTAAGTGAGCTTGCTAGCGTAATGCGTTGATTATCATTATGCTGTGTTTGAAACCCTTGCTTAGAGGGTATGATAAAGTGAATGTTAGGAAGTGACGTATAGGACTTGAGTAGGTGCTATATTGACTGCCTAACTAGCTAATTCCGTAAGAACTTCTATACCTCGAGTACTAACTTGGAATTATCGTCCAGCAAATATGCCGCCGAGACGAAATGCGCCTGCGGGTAACAACGATAATATCTCTGCAATGGATCGTATGGCTCAAGCAATGGAGAGAATGGCTGAGTTTATGCTAGCTCAGCAAGGTCAGAACCAAAACCAGGGACAGCCACGCGTGGATTTTGCTAAGGCAATAGCAAACCGACAACCACCGTACTACGCAGGAGAAAAAGATCCGGTGATTTTGGAGGAGTGGATCCGAACGTTCGATAAGTTGCTTAACGCAGTGAATTGTCCTGCGAATCAACGAGTACCTTCTGCAGTCTATTACCTAACAACAGTTGGACCTGATCTCCTGCAAAACCCAACGTTTGGTTGGGAGGAATTCAAGGTGGAATTAAGGGAACAATTCTACACTGAGCGTATTAAATGGATTAAATGTGAGGAGTTCCTACGACTAAAGCAGAAGGGAGCAACTATCCAGGAATATTATGACCAATACGTAGAGCTGATGCGTTTTGCACAAGAGATCGTACCTGACGAGGCAAGTAAGGCAAGAAGATTCGTTCGGGGATTGGACTGGAGCATAAGGGGAATGATCGCACCATTCATGTGCTCTACCTTGAAAGAGGCGTATGATAGAGTCTCGGATCATTATCAAGTGTACTTGGACCAACAGGAAGTCTGCGGCCGAAGTAAGAGGAAAGCTGATGACAAGTCTCGGAAGTTTCTGTCAGGAAACAAGAAGGCCAACCAAGGCAGCTTCAATCCAATACGAGGAAGAGAAGGAGTCAACCAGGGGAACCGTCCTGCTTGCCCAAGATGTGGGAGGAATCATCCCGGAGAAAACTGTCAAGGAATGAAGTTTAGATGCTTCAAGTGTGGTCTCCTTGGGCACAAGTCTTTTCAGTGCCAAAGTCAAGTAGACAGTCCCCAAAAGCCTCAACAGAGTGTGAATCAAGGAAGGAGATTCAATGGGAATGCCGGTCAGAAGATCGCAAGAGCAGAAGACAAGAGGACCAACTCCCAGTCTGTGAATTTGGGAAGACCAGCGAACGCCACATTTGGTTCCAACCACAAGGGAAAGCAAGTGATGGGAGAAAGCAGCGGAGAGAAACAAGGCAGGATTTACGTTGTCAATAGCGCTCAGGCTCAGGCTAGCGACGCCGTAACTGGTACATTCCCCATAAACTCAGTACTCGGATTAGTCCTATTTGATACAGGGGCTACCAATTCATTTATATCCTCTGCGTTCGCTGATAAACTAAAGTTAAGGCCTACTGCTAAGTTAGATTTAAATGTCACAACGGCTTCGGGAGTAGTAGTATCCTGTAAGGATGGCTATGACGATGTTGCTATAGAAATAGCGGGATTTAACTGTCCCGGAAACCTCATTCGTTTTGAACTTGAAGGTTTTAACTGTCCCGGAAACCTCATTCGTTTTGAACTTGAAGGTATCGATGGTCCCGGAAACCTCATTCGTTTTGAACTTGAAGGTATCGATGTAGTACTCGGGATGGATTGGTTGGATAAGTACAAAGCTCGGATCGTGTGTAATGACCGAAAAATTGTCCTGCGAGGACCAAAGGCAAAGAGAATATCCTACCGAGGAATTGGCAAGCAACCCGAGTCAAGGTTGTTGACGATGGAGAAATTAAAGAAGTACGTTCGCGAGGGATGCGAAGCGTATCTTTGCTTGGTGCAAGACGCCGAAATAGAAGAACTCGAGATTGACCGAATTCCAATTGTATGTGAATTTCCTGACGTATTCTCCGATGATCTCACGGAAATGCCACCGGAAAGGGAAGTGGAATTCACAATCGATCTCGTACCAGGAACCTGACCTATCTCGAAAGCGCCTTATTGGATGGCACCCAAAGAGATGGAGGAGCTGAAAGCACAATTGGCGGAATTGTTGGAAAAGGGATTTATTAGGCCAAGCGTATCGCCTTGGGGCGCACCGGTACTGTTTGTTAAGAAGAAGGATGGGAGTCTTAGACTGTGCATTGATTATAGGGAACTCAATCGAGTCACAGTAAAGAACAAGTACCTGTTGCCCAGGATCGATGACCTATTTGATCAACTGAAAGGAGCGGGCGTATTCTCGAAGATTGACCTATGGTCAGGGTATCACCAAGTGCGAGTAGCGAAAGAGGATGTGCCTAAAACGGCATTTCGAATGAGATATAGGCACTATGAATTCACGGTCATGCCATTCGGAGTGACTAACGCCCCATGGACCTTTATGGATTTGATGAACCGAATTTTTCTTCCGTACCTGGATAAATTTGTCGTCGCTTTCATAGATGACATCTTGGTCTACTCTAAGACACCGGAGGAACACGAGGAACATCTCAGGACAGTGTTACGGACACTGAGGGAAAGGAAACTTTTCGCAAAGCTTTCAAAATGCGAATTTTGGAGGAGAGAAGTCGCATTTCTTGGTCATGTAATCACCAAGGAAGGAATAAGGGTAGATCCAGCCAAGATACGAGCTGTAATTGAATGGGAAGTGCCCAAATCAGTTACGGAAGTCTGCAGTTTCTTAGGATTGGCGGGTTATTACTGAAGGTTTGTTCAGGACTTCTCAAGGATAGCAAGACCACTGACGAACTTGCTCAAAAAGACGACCAAGTATAGTTGGAACGAAGAATGCGAGCAGGCATTCCATGAGCTTAAGAAGAGGTTGACAACCGCTCCAGTGTTAACTCTACCTGTTGGAACGGAAGGTTATGAGTTGTACACTGATGCGTCTCACAAAGGACAAGGATGCGTCCTAATGCAAGATGGAAGGGTGATAGCATATGCTTCTCGACAATTAAAACCTCATGAAGCTAACTACCCGACACATGACTTGGAACTGGCAGCAGTGGTATTCGCTCTCAAAATTTGGCGACACTACCTCTATGGAGTCTCATGCAAAATTTATACAGATCACAAGAGTTTAAAGTATATATTCACTCAGAGGGATCTCAATTTAAGACAAAGGAGATGGTTGGAGTTGATTAAAGACTATGACTTGGAAATTCAATATCACGAGGGTAAAGCAAACAAAGTAGCTGATGCCTTGAGTCGAAAGACAAACCATGCTCTTTGAATATTACCCGAGCAGTTATGTAAAGAGTTTCAAGAACTCAATCTGGAAGTAAAGATGTGCGGTCAAGTGGAACAAGAAAAGAAATTATATTACCTGTCGGCCACTCCAACCCTATTTGAGGAAATCAAACAAGCACAAGAAGAGGACAATTGGGTGGAGAACATCAAGGAGAAGATGGTTGATGGAAAACATGGACCATTTGAACTACACCCGGATGGGAGTGTAAGATTCCAAGGTAGGTGGATAATACCTAAAGGGTGTAAGAAGATAATGGAGCAAATAATGAAAGAAGGCCATTACATACCTTATTCAGTTCATCCTGGTGGAGATAAATTGTATAAGGATTTGAAACAAAACTTTTGCTGGTCGGGCATGAAGAAGGATGTAGCTGAATTTGTGGCTAGATGTTTGAACTGTCAAAAGGTCAAGGCAGAAAGAAGTAAACCAAAGGGATTATTGCAACCATTAGAGATTCCGCAGTGGAAATGGGACTCAATCTCTATGGATTTCGTGGGAGGATTGCCTAGAACCAAGACTGGAAACAATCAAGTGTGGGTCATTGTCGATCGACTGACCAAGAAAGCAAGATTTCATCCCAATGAACAAAACATGGTCAATGGAAAAGTTGGCAAGAGCCTATATTAAGCACGTGGTTAAACACCACGGGGTAGCGCAAGATATCGTTTCAGACAGAGACTCACGATTTCTATCACGTTTTTGGGAAGCGTTAGACAGAGACTCACGATTTCTATCACGTTTTTGGGAAGCGTTACAAATGGCAATGGGCACTCAACTCAAACTGAGTACGGCTTTTCACCCTGCAATGGGCACTCAACTCAAACTGAGTACGGCTTTTCACCCTGCCACTGGCACTCAACTCAAACTGAGTACGGCTTTTCACCCTGCCACTGATGCTCAACTCAAACTGAGTACGGCTTTTCACCCTGCCACTGATGGTCAAACGGAGCGAACAATACAAACGTTGGAAGATATGCTCAGAGGTTGTGTGCTAGATTTCCAAGGTTCATGGGACGAACAGTTGAATTTAATAGAATTTTCCTATAACAACAGCCACCATGCGAGTAATTTAATAGAATTTTCCTATAACAACAGCCACCATGCGAGTATAGGAATGGCTCCTTATGATAACAACAGCCACCATGCGAGTATAGGAATGGCTCCTTATGAGGCATTATATGGGCGGAAATGTCGAGGAATGGCTCCTTATGAGGCATTATATGGGCGGAAATGTCGAAGTCCTCTGTGCTGGAGCGACAAAAGCGATATCGTTACACTTGGACCTCAGTACTTACAAGAGACTATTGAGGCAATCAAGATAATTCGAGAGAGGATGAAAGTCGCGCAGGATCGACAAAAGTTGTATGCCGATTTGAAGCGACAATTCGTCGAATATCAAGTTGGGGAGAAGGTGTTACTGAAAGTCTCACCCACTAAAGGAGTCAGAAGGTTTGGGAAGAAAGGAAAGTTGTGTAACACCCCAATTTTCAACTCTTACATTTATTACAAATCAGTATTCATATGCTGCGGAAGCTTACATCTTATCAGCAGAAAACTGGGTGCTACCGCCACACCTAGAGTGAATTCTATCACCTCTTTGACAAACTCCACTCTAAGTGCACAGGCTAAACTTACAACAT
>NC_044916.1:14481423-14498577 GCF_003576645.1 Ipomoea triloba | reverse complement strand
ACGCGTGAATTTTCACAACCATACTTGACATCTTCACAATATCCCATTTCTCAGACATCACTCGACTAGTTTCTTGGAACTAGTATCACATATCTCATCATAGTCATTGATTCAACCATTACTTGTGAAAACTCGACTTAGTTTCATTTCAAAGTATGAGGCCTTATAGGAAATGTTGAATATTCCTTGTCGTTTACCGATTGAACCTGGAACATGGGCTTGCGGTCATTACCCAAGTTCTCTTCTCGGTCCCTTGGACGATGGTTCATTAGAATGGCCCCTAGTGTGGCCCCGCCTAGGTCCATTAAAATGACACCAACCCGAAGACGACGGAGTCAATACGCTTAAGTGTGCACACCCCCACAATCTAGCCATACATGAGTGACGTAGAGACTCGGCGAATAGACTTCGCCTAAGTACGAATACAACCGTACATATTTCAATGACAACCTTCGGTAATTATAGCCCGAGGTAAAAGACAACAAGGTCCTCGTAACTCCTTGAAACTAAGGTTTTATTGATTTTAACATCATTTTCTCATCATTCCCACGTAAAGTACCCACTCACTAAAAGTGGTATTTTCCTTTAAAAAAATAAGGTTTTGACAACCGATGTACCAAAATAGCATACGTTCTTTAACGTAAGTTTTCAGAAACATTTTTACTTGCCCAAAGGCTTTTCAAGCATAGCTCAAGTACGAGCAAAATTTGGAAGAAAACACAGCTGAACACGAGCTGGTCACTCATCATATACTTATATATTCTAATAACACTACATATATTCATTCCCAATAGTTATTCCTTATCATGAACTTCAGTCCATCTTACAATCCAATCATCATCGGTAATCCATAATCATGGTTCCACCATTAACTAATAATAGATAGTTATCCTTGTCACTATCGACATCAACAACTTCCACAATGATCAACACCATTAGATCATAACTTGAGGATATCGCACATCCATAATCGATACTTAGTCACCCATAATCCAACAATTGACCTTAATCACTCTTAAACATTAATTATTGTCATTAGTAACTACTAACCTTGTAATCCATCATCGACAACAAGTCAACAACATTATAACATCATTATCAAGTCATCGAAAGCATTAACACCATTATTAACCATAATCCATAATTATCAATTAATCTAAACCATTAATTCATAATCACCAATTCATAACTCATGTAACATAATTATAGCATTATATATCACCACCATAATTATAATTCAACATCT
Source organism: Ipomoea triloba (assembly GCF_003576645.1). NCBI lineage: Eukaryota > Viridiplantae > Streptophyta > Magnoliopsida > Solanales > Convolvulaceae > Ipomoea > Ipomoea triloba. Next base: position 14,497,331 of record NC_044916.1, on the reverse strand, counting down.
TAGCTCAACAACATAATGACATCACCATCATCAATAACGTTATCCATCATTCCATCATCCTCATTTAATTCCATCATTAATCCAATCTTTAATCATAATTCTTATAAGCTCATAATCTTCATAACTTTCCTTATTTATTAATAAGAATAATAGTTCCTAATCACCATTTTAATCACTAATCACCACCCTTAACCATAATTCATAATTGATTTCCACCTTAAATCAATAAACCATAACCCATATGCATAATTACCCTCATTAGTCTTAACCCATCAATATTGTAATCCTTACTTATTTATGATGCCCATAACTCATATTTAGTCCACAATTTCTCACCTTCAACAACTTACCCATCTATACTTAACATAAATCTTTAATCCTTAGTCCAGCATTATCCTCATCACTAGGCTTCAACGTGATCCAAAGCACCATAATTAATCATTAAGTACTCTTAATCATCACCTTAATCCACCATCATTAATTAACAAAATTCATTATTGCCCATAAATCACCATTAAACTTTAAGTACCCCTTAAATCCATCGTTAATATACTCATAAGCTATTAATCATCCAAGAACCACCATCTCATAATCTATTTGCCAACATCCATATTCATAACAACCTTAACAACACCATTAATGAGAACTCACCAACACAACATTTTGTACATATATATTATGTAAAATACAATTACATATATATTATACATACCACATATACATAACAATTTTACTTAGATCTCATCATATTTCAACCAAACAATCAATTATCCAATTTCAAGTGACTAAACCGACTTAAGGGATTCCTTACCTCAACCGGGTTTATAATTTCGTAGAAGATCCTTGGAGTTGATTTTCCCCAATTTCACCTTAAAACCATAGAATTCCATCAACAACATAACACATGATTTTAAGAAATCTTAACTTAGATTCATGTTCTAGGATGAAAAATAAAGCTATCTACCGAATAAAATTGGAGTTTTACCGAATATTTTGAGACTTGTGTAGAAATCTTGGCTATGGAAGCTAGCTTTAATGGAGGAAAAATGGTGAAGATCACTCTCTCTCTCTCTCTCTCTCTCTCTCTTTCTCACGAAATTGTTGGATGAAGAAATGAAATGGAAGAAATGAAATGGAAGAAATGAAACTTCTTCCTTCCTAACATATATATATATACACGTAATATTATATATATAATAATAATAATAATAATAATAATAAAATATATGGAATGCTTATCCAAACTCATCTCTTAAAATTAATATTTTAATCATATGGTAAAAATTGTGACACTTGTCACTACCTTGTGGTGGGTAAGGGAAAATATCTTCTTTTGGACTGTTCGGGATTAAAACAGATGAATTCTCGATAGAAAATAATTTAATTCCAATAATTTTTGAAACCAAAAATTTACTCCAGACTGAAACTTAAAATTGGGCTAGGTTCGGTACACCGCGAAATTTCGCGATGTACGATCAAAAATAAATTTTTGCTGCTATGGGCTAATTTAATTAAATAGGAAATTCTAGAATAATAGTATGGTGTCTAAAAATCCATTTCCTAGGACAAACGGGTCCGAATACTAGCTCCTAAAATTTTTACGGTTCGTGACCGGGACGTACGATCGCAGCTTAATAACAACTATACTCACTTATAAAAATTCTTTTGAAATATCTGAAGATCATAACTTATGAATGTCAACGCCTTAGGATAAAATAATAATGTTAGGAAAATACGGGGTATTACAAGTTGAGTCCTCGTTATATAGGACCTTACGAAATTCTGGAAAGGATAGGAAATTTAGCCTATCGACTGGCCCTGCCGATTGAGCTTGATAAAGTACATAACGTATTTCATGTTTCTCAACTTAAGCGGTATGTACCTGATGCATCCCATGTATTGGAGCCGGAGGAACTGGAGATGGATGATTCGTTGGCATACGAGGAAAGACCAATTCGTATTTTGGACTCGAAAACCCGAGATACGAGGAGGAAATCAGTCAAAATGATCAAAGTCCAATGGTCGAATCACAGTCCAGAAGAAGCTACGTGGGAATTGGAAAGCGTTATGATGGGACGATATCTGGAATTGTTTAACCCAAGTGCGTGGAATCGATCTGCTTATTATGTGCCTAAACAAATTGCGTGTTAAGATTAAGCGTACTAGAAATTTGTTTTGGATAAAAGAAGGTGAGTAGTAATCTACTTTGAATCCATGTATGACAAAAAGGAAGTTTCGGGGACGAAACTATTTTAAGGGGGGAAGACTGTAACCCCTCAGATATTCCGATAAGTTTAGGGTTCGAAAAATATTTTTTTTAGGCTATGACAGTTATGAGAAGATCTCTCGGTACTTCAAAAGGGTTTTTTTTTTAGACTAGTAATTAATAAGCTGCGATCTACGTACCGGTCACGAACCGAAAAATTTTTAAGGATGTATATACAGTTCGAATTTTCCTAGGAAATGGATTATTAAGCATGATACGATTAAGCCTGAACTTCCTACTTAGTTCAAGTGAAAATTAAATGGACTGTAAGAATGAAATTGTTACGGACCTTCGTACCACTGTATTTCGCGAGATACCGAAAATTTCCTGATTTTAGTGGTTAATGACGGGATTATTTTTAGAATAATTTTGGTATTAGAATTTTCCCGAATTAAGTTATAATCCTCCAAACTTTTATCTGATTTAATCCCAAACTGGCAAAATAAATCCTACTCTTCATGATCTACCATGGAATTTTGACAAGTGTCACTATTATTACCACATGGTAATTAAATATTAATTATCATATGAAGGTATGGGATGACCATACTAGTTGGCTTAAGCTTCAAGTTATCATTCCCATCACTCCCACTCTCATTTTCGAAAAATCAAGGAAGAAAAAGAAGAGAAAAAAAAATATATCATCTTCCTCTTGGATCCAAGAACTCCATAGCAATTTTCTTCAACACAAGTGCTTCCATAATAGGTAAAACTTTGGTGTTATTCGGTTAATATGGCTAGAATCCTTCCTAGAACTTAAGTTTAAGCTAAGGATTCATGAAAATGTTGTTATTATGGTGATTATTGTTTAGGATCTTCGGTGAAAGTTTTGGAGGAGAAGATCACAACTTGTCTACGGTAGTAAAATTACTTGAGAGGTAAGGAATCCCTTAAGTTGGTTTAGTCACTTGAAAATGAACAAATGCTAGTAAATTATGTGACTAGGAATTTTATGTGAAAATTATGTGTTAAGTTTGTGGATCTATAAGTTGGCTCAAAAGACTACACCTTAAATTTTTGATAATTTTTGTATGCATGTTCATAGCTAATTTATGCATGTATATGTTGTATTTATGTCCATATAGGCCTATACTTGTGAAAATAGTGGAAAATCGAGGCGTTGCAACCCGGTTTTTACTGCCCGAAGTTGGCAGATCCGGATGGACGCGGCCGTGGATGCGCGTCCACCTCGCGTCCATCGGCGTCCAATGTTTCGGCGTCACGGCCGAAAGGCCGGACGCGACCACGGACGCGCGTCCGTGGGTGTCCAGTATTTCGGCATCACAGCCGAACGGGCGGACGCGGCCCGGACGCGCGCGTCCGCCGTGCGTCCGGCATTGCGGGCAGCCGCAAGTCTGGGCGACACGGATCCGTTTTCGACCGAACTTTCTTCCGATGTTTTTGCTCTTGAATGTTATGATGTTTGGAAGGCCTACGGGCAACCGAGTCAATTTTTGAAAGTTCAAATATTATTTTATTTTGTAAATTATGTTCATCAATTTGGANCGGATCCGTTTTCGACCGAACTTTCTTCCGATGTTTTTGCTCTTGAATGTTATGATGTTTGGAAGGCCTACGGGCAACCGAGTCAATTTTTGAAAGTTCAAATATTATTTTATTTTGTAAATTATGTTCATCAATTTGGAGAAAAATCGTGTTTTNGCGACACGGATCCGTTTTCGACCGAACTTTCTTCCGATGTTTTTGCTCTTGAATGTTATGATGTTTGGAAGGCCTACGGGCAACCGAGTCAATTTTTGAAAGTTCAAATATTATTTTATTTTGTAAATTATGTTCATCAATTTGGAGAAAAATCGTGTTTTTAAGAAACAAGTGTGTCCCTTGTCACTTGGGAATTTATGGTGAAAAGACATTTGAAAAATACGGGTATTTTTGGAAACATATTTGGATGAGAATAATTGTTTTGAGACATCATGTGAAAATACTAACTAAACTCAAGGAAAGAAAGAATGTTTTGAAACCTTAGTTTCTTAAACTCAAGGAAAGAAAGAATGTTTTGAAACCTTAGTTTCTGGATAAAGTTGTTGAAAAGAATGTTTTGAAACCTTAGTTTCTGGATAAAGTTGTTGAGATGTTTGATTTGAAACCTTAGTTTCTGGATAAAGTTGTTGAGATGTTTGACTTGCGGGAGGCTTGTGAGCCGTGGCCCGAAGTTGTTGAGATGTTTGACTTGCGGAAGGCTTGTGAGCCGTGGCCCGAAGTTGTTGAGATGTTTGACTTGCGGGAGGCTTGTGAGCCGTGGCCCGAAGTTGTTGAGATGTTTGACTTGCGGGAGGCTTGTGAGCCGTGGCCCGAAGTTATTGAGATGTTTGACCTGCGGGAGGCATGAGTGTCGTGGCCCGAGGTTTTTGAGATGTTCGACCTGCGGGAGGCATGAATGCCGTGGCCCGAGGTTCTTGAAAATATTCCAAGAATGCCTTGCACTTATCAAGGGGGAAACTAAGTAAATTTTTCTAACTATGAAAATTTAGTTACTCCGTAACTATGTTGAAGAATAAAATGTCACGAATTTTGAACAGTAAAGTGTGTGTTGTTGAACTCTCTATTTTGAGTTAAATGATGGAAATTCTCGGAAATGAAAGTATTATATGCTGATGTTACTCATATACTATGCTATACTTTCTTTTGTTGTTAATCTGGTTGCAGGTAGATTTCAACTTATGGGTAACGCTTACAGCTTTCAAATTAATATTATATTTCCAAAACCTTTGTTTACTTTTGAGTGACAATGGATTTCCTTACTTAGTCGTCGTGCTAACTACACTTCACTGTGTCCTTTATCAGATGCAATCTAGCGTGGGCTCGTGCAGCCCCGAGGACTCTGATCCGTCAGAGTTTGTGTTCCCCGTTTTCGATTATGACGACTATGTACAGTACCTATCAGATGATGACTCGTTTGCTCCCGGCTATGCTCCAGACCCTCCAGTTCTGGCTTGTACTCCTGACCCCATTTCCACTCCTGTCTCACCAGTGGTACCTGTTTGGTCTCCTACCCCCGTCGATCCGTGGTGTCCTATGGATGTCATTCAGGCGAGCAATGGGTTTTATCCCATGGAGGTTTTACCTGAGAGTGACCCCCTTGAGTTTGTCGTTCGCTACCCCTATCCATGGGACCCGAGTCCTCCGGAGTATCATGAGGAGTGGATGATGTACATCAACACTTGCAACTTCCTAGACCACATTACCTGGTTCGAGGGTGAGTGGCACCTCGTTTGGGGCACTTATACTGGCCCGGTGTACCACTCGTTAGACTAGATAGTGCCTAGGGTGGGAAGTCAAGTCTGGCCTTTTTGTGTATATATCTTTTGTAGCCATGCTAGTTCTAAGATGGCTAGTAAGGTCGGGTCTAGCTCAAACTCTTTTTATGGGCTGTAATTAAACCCTGGTACATTTTAGTAGCTAGCTTAGCTACTCTTTGCTGATGCTACGTATATATATATAAAGTTATGATGGTTATGATGACATGATACAGTTTCTTTATCTTTAGCCTGTGCATCTAGAGTGGACTCTTTCTGTATTTGATTGGGTTCAGTCTAGGTGTGGCGGTAACTACTTCGGATGTACGGTATAGCCGAGCCGGGGTGTTACAGATGTCTTGCTCAACAATCATAGGGGAAACCAAGATTTGACTAAGCAGGTGGCAGGGCATCGCTCGCCTATCTTTGAGGGGAAAGAAAACCCGATCGTGCCAGAAGATTGGTTGAGGACGTTTGAGAAAATCTTTGAAACCTTGAATTGTCCAGAGGGGCGTTGCATGGATATGGCAGCTTTCTACTTGCGGCAGGAAGCCGACATTTTGTGCTACTAGTGAAAGGCAAGCCTTCCGTCAAGAGCCTAACGTCGGATGAGCTGCATTTAAGGATCGGATTCCTTCTCATTTCTATCCGGCCCATGTGAAGTCTGCTAAGTATAAGGAGTTCCCACATCTAAAACAGGGATCAACGTCAGTGCAAGATTATCATAAGACCTTCATGGAGGTGGCTCGATTTGCACCCGTTCTGGTATCCGATGAGGCTAGTAAGATTGAGAATTCCATATCTGGTTTGAACTTCGAGGCAAGGAAAGTCCCCATGGCGATGATCTTCATAACCCTTAGCGAGGCGTATAGCAGTGCTGCGGGTCATTATCGAGTGCAGCAGATCCAGAAAGAGATGTTGGATGGCCATAAGAGGAAGTTCGAGGGTAGTGGCGGATCAGCAGAGGCCAAGGATGTCGTATACTGAGCCAGCAAGGAGCACTCAAGGAGGCAGCGCCAGCGATGGTTAGACGCGCCCTCCAGTTCAAAGGCAGGGATGAAATGAAGCTAAGGGCAGACATTTCTATTGCAAGAGGTGTGGGAAGGATCACCCAGGACTGGATTGCCAAGGGCAGCTAGTAGAGTGTTTCACTTGTAATTCGAAGGGCCATAGAGCTTTTGAGTGTGTAGTCAAAATTGGGACCCCTCCAGCGCCAAATCCGAGTGGGAATGCTAGACCTTAGGTAAGAAGTCAGTTTAGAAGAGGAAATGGGAGGGGAACTAATGGTGGGAGCAGAAAGGATTAGACTATCAAGCTAGGACTGCAACAAGGAAGGGTCCTCGTCATGAGTAGGACTCAAGCCGAGGGTTGCATCAATGTGGACGACAATGAGGACGCAGGTATAATCTTAGTGCCTCTTTCCCTTACCCTTTCTATTTAACATAAGGTAGTTTTGAATTATGCTATTGGCTTTATTAACAAACTGAATATGGTGCCAAGTATCAAGAAGGACTGCATCATTTAGGGGGGTTGGTGGGTGTTCAAATGTGGTGCATAGAATGCGAGACCTAAAAATGCACGAAGGATGGTAAAGAAACACCAAAATTGGTAGGAGTTGATCAACGAGGACAAAGGGCAAAAGGCCCACCCCAGAGAATCGAACCCATGTTATCGGCCCAGGGTATTTAAAGCCCTCACAACTCAACTATTTATACATTCCATTTTGATCTAGGAAAAATTCGATTTTTAATCGTAGCTTGTGCACGGGGAACCTTGGAACGGAAGTAGCACTTCCATTCAGTCCGTCCACTCGGCCATTTGGTTTCTCCCAACGAAAGGAGGTCCTTCTACCACTCTCGACTGCCTGTTCGCCCGTAAGCCCCAGACAGAAGCCTCACCCCTATCGAGCTCTACCGTTCAAAAGGGCAGAACGGGAAATTCACCTGTGTTCCCCTTAAATTAAAACCTGAACCCTAGCTTTTCTTATCACGTACCTAGCCAAACCCGCTCCTTCCTTCATTCCATTGCAGCAGCGGCAAAGACAAGAGAGTTCCGTTTCTCTCTTCCGCGCGAAAGCACCGCCGGTCTCCCCTATCTTCCAGACACACCCCATCATCGCAGGCCACATAGTCACCGTTGTCTCCCTCTTTGTCAATATCCCATTGCAATGCCAAGGAGGAAAAGAGCCATGGGAGAAGGAAGCTATGATAGCTCGAAAACAAGGTCATGGAAGGTAAAACTTTGGACCCTACGTATTTTTCTCCCAAATTGATTGAGATGTTAATTTTTCAAGGATTGCTAGAGAAATATCTATCCATTGAAGCATCATTTACCTAGTGTTGGTGAAAGAATTGAATCGAAATTTAGAAGTTAAGCATATGCATGGGGTTATGGCTATTAGTTCCACTGTGAAAGGGGTTAAGATAAACCTGAACCCTTGCGTGAATCTTGAAGTTGCGCATTTGATGAATCCTATCGTTTGAGTTAGATGTGGCATAAACACCCCAGAGATTTGAGTTTTTTGCTTTCGTTGTGACTAGAGTCTAAATTTATTATCTTTTGATCAAATTCTAAGCATTTATCACCTTAAATATTGCCTTTAAGAAAGGGGGGGGGGGGTTGTTACATTGCATCCCTGCCACCAGTTGGACTAACGCCGCTGCTACCTGCTGAATAACTTGGGCGGTCGCCTGGTGGTCCACGACCTAGAAGGGGTGCGCGGCCTCCCTCCTGGTTGTTATTGAGCTGTTACGGAGATCCCCTACCCAATTAGTGTTAAGTTGGTCTGAAAGATCCCCTAAGGTGTTTGTATTACGGTTCAAGTGGCTGGAACTGTGGGAGCTGCTAGATCCTGAACGTGTCATTTCCAGTCATAAGTTGATAAGATTTTGGTAACTGCGAAACTTGCCTGAGAGTTGATCTCGACTCTCAATGAAAGCACCACTGACGGTAAATATGTTACTGGAGTATATTCGGAAAGTAAATCAATAGTATTGCTTATAGTTTCACTACAAAATATCCAATGTGTCTCCCCTTCTACTACAAGGTCTACTATTTATACTATCAGTGCAACGATTCTTTGGGTGAGTGTAACAGACTCCTCATAATGGTGAGCATATATTGAGTGATGGATAGTAATAATGGGGAGCCATTGGAGTAATTATCTTCTCTCTTCAATATGTCTGAGTAATTGCTATGTGACCGTTTTACTTTCACGTGTCCGTTTGCCTTGCTTGTAGTTTTGGGTCGAGTACTTATCGAATTATCCTGTCAATGTATATTTATTTAACAAATTATGTACATTCAATTATAACTGAATGTGCATATTTGTTAACTGTGCGTACATAATATGGACTAGGGTCTACAATGCGCATAATAAATCATAGTCCATGACAAAATTTGTGTGTTAGAGGCGTTCACAATGTTTTCTATTCACTTTTGATTTCTCTCAAAAACAACTGTTTATATGAATCATTCTCTACCAAATAATAAGTTTTTTTTTTTTTTGAGAATACCAAATAATAAGTTTCTAAAATTACTAAAATTCAAAACAAAAAATCATTGTTTTGATCCCTTAATTGTTTTGTAATTGTTAATTTAATCCATAATTTTTAATTTGGTAAAATTGACCATCCAATTATTTTAAATTTCGTCAATCAAATCCCCTAGCCATTGTTTTGGTAACTAACAAAATACTAGCTAGGGACTTAATTGACGAAATTTAAAACAATTGGATGGTCAATTCGACCAAATATAAAATTAGGAATAAAATTGATAGGTGAAAAACAACTGAAGAACAAATAGCGATTTTCTCAATTCAAAATCAAAGATCAATAGGCAGCTAGTATAGTAACTACGATTTTTTCTTGTTATTCAAAAAAAAAAAATTAAAATGAATATTGGAACATTTCTAGATTTCAGTTTCAAATGTAGAATATTTCCATATTCCAAAAATTTAATATTATATCCCCTATATAAGGTAGTCAAAATTTCTTTTTCTTTTTTTTTTTGAGAAAAGGTAGTCGAAATTTCTATCCACCATAAATGATAAATCGGAACCCTTTTTCCAACTAAAAATTTAGTATTTTCCGTGTACATAAGAATGGACAAAAAATGTACTTTTTAATATTGACCGTTAAAAAGTCTTTTTCAATTGTTTATTTATGTAATTGAAAGACAAAGAACAAATGAGCTTAACAAAACAAATAGGAAAATATTACACGAATTTCATTTTTTCTCATTTCCCCTTGCTATTGCCGAAAACAAAAAGAGAGAGAGGGTAGAGGGAATTCTTCAACATCTTCATCAAACTTCAAGACTCCATAGCTAGCAATTCTTCATAGATCTCCAAATATTCGGTAAAACTTCAATTTTATTCGGTAAATAGCTTTATTTTCCCTCCTAGAACATGAATCTAAGTTAAGATTTCTTAAAATTATGTGTTATGATGTTGGTGGAATTTTAGGGTTTTAAGGTGAAACTGGGAAAATCAACTCCAAGAGTCTTCTACGAGATTAGTAACCCGGTTGATGTAAAGAATCCCTTTAATTTGTTAAGGTTGTTTAAAACTAGATAATTGATAGCTAGGTTATGATTTGTTGTTAACTTGTGAACATGAAGATCTATGTGATGAGAAGATTATGTCTTAGTAGTACAGTAATGATATGATAGGGATACATATGCTAAGAGGAAGGAGAATTATGTATTTATGTGTATATATATATATATATATATATATATATGTGACGTGTGTGTATATGTATTTGGGTGTGTGTGTGTCGTGTATATATATATATATAGGTGTGTGTGTGTGCCGAATATATATATATATATATATATATATATATATATATATATATATATATAAATGGTAAAATGTCACATTTTGAGTATAGCTTATGGTATGTATAACCGTAAATATATATGTTGTTAGTAAGAAGTGTAATACTATGTAGTTAGGCACATGTGTTATGTAGGTAGTGTTACATATGTGTGAACTTATGAATATTATAAGGAGGTGGTATTATGTGCATGTAAAGAATAAATGTATTTTGTGTGTTATGCCCACGTTAAGGTTGGGAAGTGTATATGTTATATGCATTGAGGTATAAATGTGTCAAGTATGATACTTATGTGAAAAATGTGGAGTTGAAGGTGTGGGATAGTTACACTTGAATTACCATTGTGAAAAGTTGTTAGTGGACTATCCAAATGTTTTGCAAAAGAAAAGGGGAATTTCTGGATTTGGTTAAAGGGGGAATTAATTTCCGAGTATTGGAATTGACCCAATTACGTCCAAAATATTTTCAATGCAAGAAAGGAAAAGAGTAGAAAAATGTTTTCAAACCTTAGTTCTAGTAAAAGTAGTGAAGGACCTTGTTAACCTACGGGATAAAGATGAGCTTAAAGTGCCTTTCCCGTATGGTAGTTATGTGTATGATCATTCATACTGTGGGCGAAGTCTATTCGCCGGGTACTATATCACCCGGAAGGAAAAGGTACTCCTACGGGGATGTGCACACTTAAGTATAGTGACTCTATGTTCGGGTAGGTGTCGTTCTTATGAACCTAGTGAGGCTAGCTAGGAATCATTCCAACGCTCCTATAAGTCCAGGGGATCAGTATTAGACCGGGCGATGACCACTGAACCCGAGTTCAACGATCCAAGTGGTCAAAAGTGGAGAAAGAACTCCAAAGGCCTCACACTTTCTATCTAGGACTAAGTGAAATTTCGAAATATGAATGTAGTTACACCGTAGCTACGGGAAAGAGAGATGTGACAAGTATTTAAGTACCCAAAGGTTGTGGGTGATCTCTCTCTTTGAAAAGTGAAAAGTGATGAGAATTTCGTTATGAGGGAAGAGTTTTTCAAATAAAGTGATTACGAGCAAAATGTGTGATTTATGTTTTTCCCTTACTTACTAGTATGCTTAAATGTTTAACAATACGTTCTTTGGGTAAGTAAATGATTATTAAACGACCTCGTCAAGAGGGAAATGGTTCGGGATGGATTATTAAACGACCTCGTCAAGAGGGAAATGGTTCGGGATGGTATTGAATTTTGCCTATTATGTGTGCAAGTTGCTATTTATAACTGTTGCAGGTAGAATCTCTGCCGATGAGTAAGGTATAGGGTTTCCATGTAACAATTTTTCAAAACCTTTATTTAGTTTTGAATAACCCATGGATATCCTTACTTAGCCGTCGCGCTAAATACACTTCACTGTGTTCCTAACAGATGCAATCTAGTGTCAGTTCCTGTAGCCCTGTGAATTCTGAAAGTTCACCGGAGTATGTTTGTGAAGGCATGGACTACGACGTGTACATACAAATGATGGAGGGTGAAGACCCATACGCACCTGGTTATGCTCCTGTAGCTCCCACCAATCCAGATACTCCTGTGGCTCCGTCGGATCCTTTTGTTTCTTGCCCTGTTATGGATGAGGTCCAGGCTTCTTATGGCTTTTACCCCATAGAGCCTTTAGATGGTAGCGATCCCCTTGAGTTCATAGTGCACTACCCCTACCCTTGGGACCCTAGTCCTCGAGACGTCTGGGAGGAATGGTCGATGGTCATAACCACCTCTCGGTTTTTGGACCATATCACCTGGTATGAGGGGGAGTGACACCTGGTCTGGGGAGAGTTCACCGGCCCCGTGTACCGCATGATTGACTAGACGTCGAGTTCTTGGGAGTTCTTGTTTTTGTGTACATACTTTTTGTAGCCTTAGTGATGGCTAAGCATGACTAGTTGGGTCGTAGTTGAACCTTGATCGGTATTTTGGCCCGAGGGGCAATCCCATGTATATAAAACTGCAAGAATGTATATTTTGCCTAATGAAGCTTTTCAGTTGATATGTATAAAAGTGCTTAAGTATCTGTTGGGTGGCTGTTGTGGTTAGAAGAGTTTCCTTTTTGCCTGTGCACCTAGAGTGAGGTTTATCGCTAAATGATAGAATACTCTCTCTAGGTGTGGCGGTAACTCCCTCGGATGTACAGGAAGATAGGTCCGGGGTGTTACAGTAAGCAACTTAGAAGCTGAAAATATCCAACTTAAGGAAGAGTGCAAAGCTCGAGAGACTAGAGAGCTTAATCTTAGAGAGGTTATTTGTAATACCCCGTATTTTCCTAACATTATTATTTTATCCTAAGGCGTTGACATTCCTAAGTTATGATCTTCAGATATTTCAAAAGAATTTTTATAAGTGAGTATAGTTGTTATTAAGCTGCGATCGTACGTCTCGGTCACGAACCGTAAATATTTTAGGAACTACTATTCGGACCCGTTTGTCCTAGGAAATGGATTATTAGACACCATACTATTATTCTTGAATTTCCTATTCAATTAAATCAGCTCATAGCAGCGAAAATTTATTTTGATCGTACCTCGCGAAATTTCGTAGTGTACCGAACCTAGCCCAATTTTGAGGGTTAGTCTGGAAATAATTTTTAGTTTCGGAAATTATTCTATCTGGATTATTTTCCACCGAAACTTTATCTGTTTGGACCCCAACTGATAAGGTTGGAGATATTTTATTATTTTATTATTATTATATATGAAGGGATAAGCATTCCATATATTATTATTATATATATATGTATGGATAATCATCCTACATAATATTATTATTATTATTATTATTATTATTATATATATAAGTCACGTATATATATATATGTATGGGATAAGAATGAATCCCATTTCTTTCATTCTTATTCCCATTTCATTTCTTCATTTCCCTTCTTCACGCCAATTCCGTGAGGAGAGAGAGAGATGATTCCATTTCCATCTTCTTCACAAAGCTTCAATTTCCATGGCAAATTCCTTCACATCTCTCAATTTTATTCGGTAAATCTTCGTTTTTATTCGGTAAAAAGCTTTATAATCCTTCCTAGAGCATGAATCTAAGTTAAGATTTCTTGTATGTTGTGTTATGTTGTTGGTGGAATCATAGGGTTTTAAGGTGAAATTGGGGAAATCAACTCCAAAAGTCTTCTACAAGGACTAGTAACTCGGTTGAGGTAAGGAATTCCCTTAAGTTGGAATTAGTCACTTGAATTTGGATAATTGATTTTGGTTGAAATATGGTGTTTTGGAGCTTTGGGAATATTTTTGTATACATGTTCATAGCTTGGATATGCTTGTATATGTTGTATTTATGTCCATATAGGCTTATACTTGTGAAAATAGTGAAAGGAAATCAGGGTAGATTCTGGCAGTAACTTCCGAGATTTATTGGGAAATATTGGTAAGGTATTTTGATCCTATTTTTTTTAGACATGTAGTTCCATAAGTGTAGAACCCCCATATAAAATTTCATAATGATTGGAGTAGTGGAAGTATGGTTTTCGGAATTTTTCCCAAAACTGGTCCAGAGAGACAAAATTCCGGACAGCACACTGCCAAGGGCAAAAACGGAATTTTCTGTGTTTATTCGCGGATCAAATTGACCAAACCTTTTTATGGACATCAAGTACTATGAGTTGGGGTTCTACCATAAAAATTTCAAGTGAAAAAGAGTTCGGGAACTATTTTTACCGGCTCAATCTTTCGGACTGCGCCAAGCTGAATTACTGTCCAGAATAGGCAGAACGTGTTGGACGCGGACCTGGACGCGCGTCCAGTGGAGTCCAGTAGGTTCGAGAGTAAGATTAAATGGTGTAAGCTTGATTATTGATTATTGATGTTTAAATGATGTGGTTGTTTGATGTTCGTGAGATCAAACTAAGCTTGATTGTTGTGATGTTAGATGATGGAATGGTAAGGATCCTAAGAGATTATTAGGAGTATAAACATGATGATGTTGGACCGATTTTGATACTGATGATGGTGGCGTTTATTAAGCTTAATGGTGATTAGTATATTGCTAAATTATGGGTTATGGTGACTAATTAGTTTGATTATGGACTTATAATGATTAAGGATGCTTAGTGATAGTTGAAATAGGAATTTATGAGCTAATTGACGATTATAGGTGAGGATGCATATTACCGTATGGTGATAATGAAGTGTGTGGCAATGAGGGGTTCATGGTTTAATAGTAATTATTAAATGTGAAGCATGATATGATAATTGTTGGTGATGATGCTACTATAATTAGAGGATAATTAGGCTTAGTGTCTAATCATGGTAATTTTTGACATTGATGATGGGTTAAGAGATCATAATTACGTTATTATTATATATATATATATATATATATATATATATATATATATATGTATATATATGCGAAAGTATGTTTATACTGTTCAAAGTGCATAAATCGAGAAAGTAAAGAATGAGACAAAATGAAATTATGGTGTAAAGTTGGAGACTATTCCTTTTAACATTCACAATGGATTCACAAACAATGGGCCCTGAAGTGATTGGTGTTAACCACGTTGAGTAACCTTGTAGAAACATATCCAGGGTTACTAGAGCTAGTGACTAACCTGCGGGCTTGGAATCCCGACAAGGGGTGTGCACACTAAAGGTCCTAGATCTGCTTCCCCTAGTTGGAATAACTAGGTTGTGGTGAGGTGATGGAAATGAGAAGGAAATGGTGGTGTTAATTGGAAATATCTTTAACTTTATTATGGTAAGCTGGTTATTACTATTTAAATGCTTATATAATTATGACTGTGATGATGAGTATGATTATGGAGTACCGATGAGAATTGGATTGTAATATGGACTGAAATTTATGATAAGGAGCAAGATTAAGGATGTTAATATGAATGGTGCTAGGAATCGATTGATTCATAAATGGTTGACTATGGGTTCGTACCATTATAATAATAGTATTAAGAATGGACATATGTAGTGTTAGTGGAATTTATATAAGTGTATAACTAGGTAGATGGATTTCAAGTAAGAGACAGGTGAATGTTGATTCACTAAACACTTTTTGTACAAGTCTTCATTGTTAACTTATTTTCAGGTGAAATCTCATCAAATGGGTATAGTTACAAAACTCTCTATGCGTGTTTTCAAACCTTTGTCTACTTTTAAGTGACATTGGATTTCCTTACTTAGCCGTCGCGCTAACTACACTTCAATGTGTTCTTATCAGTTGCAGATTAGTGTGGACCCCTGTAGCCCAGCAGCTCTGAACAGAAGAGAAGTACAGGTTGAGGTCTACTCTATCTTAGAATAGATACTCTGGAAGGAGGACTTCCTTATGTATTAAGTTTGATGTTGATGTTGTATATTGATGTTGTAAGTTTAGCCTTAACGTTTGGGTATAGGAGAGATACCTAAGCGTGGCGGTAACACCCAGTTTTCTGCTGATAAGATGTAAGCTTCCGCAGCGTTTATTACGGATTTTGTAATAAATGTAAGAGTTGAAATTGGGGTGTTACATTATTGCATCATATACTAATTCTTCCAAAGCTGTGGAGAAA
>NC_044916.1:14444269-14481398 GCF_003576645.1 Ipomoea triloba | reverse complement strand
ATATATATGTATGGGATAATCATCCTACATAATAATTATTATTATTATTATTATTTATTTATTTATATAAGTCACGTATATATATATTATGTATGGATAAGAATGAATCCCATTTCTTTCATTTTATTCCATTTCATTTCTTCATTTCCCTTCTTCACGCCAATTCCGTGAGGAGAGAGAGAGATGATTCCATTTCCATCTTCTTCACAAAGCTTCAATTTCCATGGCAAATTCCTTCACATCTCTCAATTTTATTCGGTAAATCTCGTTTTTATTCGGTAAAAAGCTTTATAATCCTTCCTAGAGCATGAATCTAAGTTAAGATTTCTTGTATGTTGTGTTATGTTGTTGGTGGAATCATAGGGTTTTAAGGTGAAATTGGGGAAATCAACTCCAAAAGTCTTCTACAGGACTAGTAACTCGGTTGAGGTAAGGAATTCCCTTAAGTTGGAATTAGTCACTTGAATTTGATAATTGATTTTGGTTGAAATATGGTGTTTTGGAGCTTTGGGAATATTTTTGTATACATGTTCATAGCTTGGATATGCTTGTATATGTTGTATTTATGTCCATATAGGCTTATACTTGTGAAAATAGTGAAAGGAAATCAGGGTAGATTCTGGCAGTAACTTCCGAGATTTATTGGGAAAATTGGTAAGGTATTTTGATCCTATTTTTTTTAGACATGTAGTTCTATAAGTGTAGAACCCGCATATAAAATTTCATAATGATCGGAGTAGTGGAAGTATGGTTTTCGAATTTTTCCAAAACTGGTCCAGAGAGACAAAATTCCGGACAGCACACTGCCAAGGGCAAAAAGGAATTTTCTGGTGTTATTCGCGGATCAAATGACCAAACTTTTTATGGACATCAAGTACTATGAGTTGGGGTTCTACCATAAAAATTTCAAGTGAAAAGAGTTCGGGAACTATTTTTACCGGCTCAATCTTTCGGACTGCGCCAAGCTGAATTACTGTCCAGAATAGGCAGAACGTGTTGGACGCGGACCTGGACGCGCGTCCAGTGGAGTCCAGTAGGTTCGAGAGTAAGATTAAATGGTGTAAGCTTGATTATTGATTATTGATGTTTAATGATGTGGTTGTTTGATGTTCGTGAGATCAAACTAAGCTTGATTGTTGTGATGTTAGATGATGGAATGGTAAGGATCCTAAGAGATTATTAGGAGTATAAACATGATGATGTTGGACCGATTTTGATACTGATGATGGTGGCGTTTATTAAGCTTAATGGTGATTAGTATATTGCTAAATTATGGGTTATGGTGACTAATTAGTTTGATTATGGACTTATAATGATTAAGGATGCTTAGTGATAGTTGAAATAGGAATTTATGAGCTAATTACGATGTAGGTGAGGATGCATATTACCGTATGGTGAAATGAAGTGTGTGGCAATGAGGTTCATGGTTTAATAGTAATTATTAAATGTGAAGCATGATATGATAATTGTTGGTGATGATGCTACTATAATTAGAGGATAATTAGGCTTAGTTTCTAATCATGGTAATTTTTGACATTGATGATGGGTTAAGAGATCATAATTACGTTTATTATATATATATATATATATATATATATTATATATAATATATATATATATGCGAAAGTATGTTTATACTGTTTAAAGTGCATAAGTGAGAAAGTAAAGAATGTGATAAAATGAAATTATGGTGTGAAGTTGGAGACTATTCCTTTTAACATTCACAATGGATTCACAAACAATGGGCCCTGAAGTGATTGGTGTTAACCACGTTGAGTAACCTTGTAGAAACATATCCAGGGTTACTAGAGCTAGTGACTAACCTGCGGGCTTGGAATCCCGACAAGGGGTGTGCACACTAAAGGTCCTAGATCTGCTTCCCCTAGTTGGAATAACTAGGTTGTGGTGAGGTGATGGAAATGAGAAGGAAAT
Source organism: Ipomoea triloba (assembly GCF_003576645.1). Classification (NCBI taxonomy): domain Eukaryota; kingdom Viridiplantae; phylum Streptophyta; class Magnoliopsida; order Solanales; family Convolvulaceae; genus Ipomoea; species Ipomoea triloba. The sequence goes on along the minus strand of NC_044916.1, from coordinate 14,479,466 downwards.
GGTGGTGTTAATTGAAATATCTTTAACTTTATTATGGTAAGCTGGTTATTGCTATTTAAATGCTTATATAATTATGACTGTGATGATGAGTATGATTATGGAGTACCGATGAGAATTGGATTGTAATATGGACTGAAATTTATGATAAGGAGCAAGATTAAGGATGTTAATATGAATGGTGCTAGGAATCGATTGATTCATAAATGGTTGACTATGGGTTCGTACCATTACAATAATAGTATTAAGAATGGACATATGTAGTGTTAGTGGAATTTATATAAGTGTATAACTAGGTAGATGGATTTCAAGTAAGAGACAGGTGAATGTTGATTCACTAAACACTTTTTGTACAAGTCTTCATTGTTAACTTATTTTCAGGTGAAATCTCATCAAATGGGTATAGTTACAAAACTCTCTTATGCGTGTTTTCAAACCTTTGTCTACTTTTAAGTGACATTGGATTTCCTTACTTAGCCGTCGCGCTAACTACACTTCAATGTGTTCTTATCAGTTGCAGATTAGTGTGGACCCCTGTAGCCCAGCAAGCTCTGAACAGAAGAGAAGTACAGGTTGAGGTCTACTCTATCTTAGAATAGATACTCTGGAAGGAGGACTTCCTTATGTATTAAGTTTGATGTTGATGTTGTATATTGATGTTGTAAGTTTAGCCTTAACGTTTGGGTATAGGAGAGATACCTAAGCGTGGCGGTAACACCCAGTTTTCTGCTGATAAGATGTAAGCTTCCGCAGCGTTTATTACGGATTTTGTAATAAATGTAAGAGTTGAAAATTGGGGTGTTACATTATTGCATCATATACTAATTCTTCCAAAGCTGTGGAGAAAATGGTAAATGATCATAGACCTACAAGTGATAGAACCGGACTAGGGTTCCATCAGAACTGTCTCTCGAGAGATAAGCAGACCAACGGTTTGGGAACTTCAAGCAATGAAGGATCTCAACCCAAACCGAATAAGGGTCATAAAGGACCATCCGAAAAGACCAGAGTAGCTATTCATAAACCGTCTCTATACACCAGCAATGGAAAGTATAGGAAAGCTACGAAGAATGGCCGGGTAAATCATATCGAGAGGTCATCTAGTTATCTCTCGCAAGGCCATTCCAAGTACATGAAAAGCTACACTCCATATGATGCGCCTCAAGGCAAATATGGAAGGTCTGAGATCCAGAGAAACAAGAACTCACAGATGTAGGAAGGCAGACACTACCCATCCGATGAGGATTGGTCACAAGAATATGAACCGTGGAATAAACCTCAGTTTCAACGGTACCACGTGACCAAACAGGCTATGAAGGGCATGGTGCGTAAATTCGAGGTCAGGCCTCAACCTAAAATGATCTATGCACCTAAAAGGCCCAGAGTCTTTGCTAGCATTCCTTATGATTATCAATCATATAATGACTACGTTGCACCTAGGCCTGGAATAATGGGCCCAAGATATAAATAGATGCCTAAACTCACTAACCAACCAGGACCCAAAGTTTGGGTACCTAAATCTGCTTGATTTGCATGCAGGACACCAGGGACGTATGGTTCATTGACAGTGGATGTTCGAGACATATGACGGGAAATCTAACACTGCTAGAGAACATCCATCCTATCGAAGGTCCCTTGGTGACATTTGGAGACAACGAGAAGAAAGGACGCACAAAGGCTGTTGGTGAGACCCATAAGAATGAATTGGTGATCAAGGAGGTATCCTACGTTGAAGGACTCAAGTTCACGGTTGAGGTAAGGAATTCCCTTAAGTTGGTTAGTCACTTGAATTTGATAATTGATTTTGGTTGAAATATGGTGTTTTGGAGCTTTGGGAATATTTTTTGTATACATGTTCATAGCTTGGATATGCTTGTATATGTTGTATTTATGTCCATATAGGCTTATACTTGTGAAAATAGTGAAAGGAAATCAGGGTAGATTCTGGCAGTAACTTCCGAGATTTATTGGGAAAATTGGTAAGGTATTTTGATCCTATTTTTTTAGACATGTAGTTCTATAAGTGTAGAACCCGCATATAAAATTTCATAATGATCGGAGTAGTGGAAGTATGGTTTTCGGAATTTTTCCCAAAACTGGTCCAGAGAGACAAAAATTCCGGACAGCACACTGCCAAGGGCAAAAATGGAATTTTCTGGTGTTATTCGCGGATCCAAATGACCAAACTTTTTATGGACATCAAGTACTATGAGTTGGGGTTCTACCATAAAAATTTCAAGTGAAAAAGAGTTCGGGAACTATTTTTACCGGCTCAATCTTTCGGACTGCGCCAAGCTGAATTACTGTCCAGAATAGGCAGAACGTGTTGGACGCGGACCTGGACGCGCGTCCAGTGGAGTCCAGTAGGTTCGAGAGTAAGATTAAATGGTGTAAGCTTGATTATTGATTATTGATGTTTAGATGATGTGGTTGTTTGATGTTCGTGAGATCAAACTAAGCTTGATTGTTGTGATGTTAGATGATGGAATGGTAAGGATCCTAAGAGATTATTAGGAGTATAAACATGATGATGTTGGACCGATTTTGATACTGATGATGGTGGCGTTTATTAAGCTTAATGGTGATTAGTATATTGCTAAATTATGGGTTATGGTGACTAATTAGTTTGATTATGGACTTATAATGATTAAGGATGCTTAGTGATAGTTGAAATAGGAATTTATGAGCTAATTGAATGTATAGTAGGATGCATATTACGTATGGTGAATGAAGTGTGTGGCAATGAGGTTCATGGTTTAATAGTAATTATTAAATGTGAAGCATGATATGATAATTGTTGGTGATGATGCTACTATAATTAGAGGATAATTAGGCTTAGTTTTAGTGTCTAATCATGGTAATTTTTGACATTGATGATGGGTTAAGAGATCATAATTACGTTATTATTATATATATATATATATATATATATATATATATATATATATGTATATATATGCGAAAGTATGTTTATACTGTTCAAAGTGCATAAATCGAGAAAGTAAAGAATGAGACAAAATGAAATTATGGTGTAAAGTTGGAGACTATTCCTTTTAACATTCACAATGGATTCACAAACAATGGGCCCTGAAGTGATTGGTGTTAACCACGTTGAGTAACCTTGTAGAAACATATCCAGGGTTACTAGAGCTAGTGACTAACCTGCGGGCTTGGAATCCCGACAAGGGGTGTGCACACTAAAGGTCCTAGATCTGCTTCCCCTAGTTGGAATAACTAGGTTGTGGTGAGGTGATGGAAATGAGAAGGAAATGGTGGTGTTAATTGAAATATCTTTAACTTTATTATGGTAAGCTGGTTATTGCTATTTAAATGCTTATATAATTATGACTGTGATGATGAGTATGATTATGGAGTACCGATGAGAATTGGATTGTAATATGGACTGAAATTTATGATAAGGAGCAAGATTAAGGATGTTAATATGAATGGTGCTAGGAATCGATTGATTCATAAATGGTTGACTATGGGTTCGTACCATTACAATAATAGTATTAAGAATGGACATATGTAGTGTTAGTGGAATTTATATAAGTGTATAACTAGGTAGATGGATTTCAAGTAAGAGACAGGTGAATGTTGATTCACTAAACACTTTTTGTACAAGTCTTCATTGTTAACTTATTTTCAGGTGAAATCTCATCAAATGGGTATAGTTACAAAACTCTCTTATGCGTGTTTTCAAACCTTTGTCTACTTTTAAGTGACATTGGATTTCCTTACTTAGCCGTCGCGCTAACTACACTTCAATGTGTTCTTATCAGTTGCAGATTAGTGTGGACCCCTGTAGCCCAGCAAGCTCTGAACAGAAGAGAAGTACAGGTTGAGGTCTACTCTATCTTAGAATAGATACTCTGGAAGGAGGACTTCCTTATGTATTAAGTTTGATGTTGATGTTGTATATTGATGTTGTAAGTTTAGCCTTAACGTTTGGGTATAGGAGAGATACCTAAGCGTGGCGGTAACACCCAGTTTTCTGCTGATAAGATGTAAGCTTCCGCAGCGTTTATTACGGATTTTGTAATAAATGTAAGAGTTGAAAATTGGGGTGTTACATTATTGCATCATATACTAATTCTTCCAAAGCTGTGGAGAAAATGGTAAATGATCATAGACCTACAAGTGATAGAACCGGACTAGGGTTCCATCAGAACTGTCTCTCGAGAGATAAGCAGACCAACGGTTTGGGAACTTCAAGCAATGAAGGATCTCAACCCAAACCGAATAAGGGTCATAAAGGACCATCCGAAAAGACCAGAGTAGCTATTCATAAACCGTCTCTATACACCAGCAATGGAAAGTATAGGAAAGCTACGAAGAATGGCCGGGTAAATCATATCGAGAGGTCATCTAGTTATCTCTCGCAAGGCCATTCCAAGTACATGAAAAGCTACACTCCATATGATGCGCCTCAAGGCAAATATGGAAGGTCTGAGATCCAGAGAAACAAGAACTCACAGATGTAGGAAGGCAGACACTACCCATCCGATGAGGATTGGTCACAAGAATATGAACCGTGGAATAAACCTCAGTTTCAACGGTACCACGTGACCAAACAGGCTATGAAGGGCATGGTGCGTAAATTCGAGGTCAGGCCTCAACCTAAAATGATCTATGCACCTAAAAGGCCCAGAGTCTTTGCTAGCATTCCTTATGATTATCAATCATATAATGACTACGTTGCACCTAGGCCTGGAATAATGGGCCCAAGATATAAATAGATGCCTAAACTCACTAACCAACCAGGACCCAAAGTTTGGGTACCTAAATCTGCTTGATTTGCATGCAGGACACCAGGGACGTATGGTTCATTGACAGTGGATGTTCGAGACATATGACGGGAAATCTAACACTGCTAGAGAACATCCATCCTATCGAAGGTCCCTTGGTGACATTTGGAGACAACGAGAAGAAAGGACGCACAAAGGCTGTTGGTGAGACCCATAAGAATGAATTGGTGATCAAGGAGGTATCCTACGTTGAAGGACTCAAGTTCAACCTCCTAAGCACCAGCCAATTCTGTGATAAAGGCTACAAAGTTATCTTCACCAAAAGCAAGTGCCGGATCATACAAGAGTAATCTCTCGAAGTCGTCCTGGAAGCAGCAAGGAAAGGAAACATGTACATAGTGGATTGGAGATCTGCCAAACCATCCCTATGTATGCTAGCAAGGAGCAAAGACGACTTATGCTGGGAATGGCATAGTAAGCTCAGTCACCTGAACTTCAAAACTATCAACAAGCTTACTAAGAGGAACCTAGTAGAAGGACTGCCCAAAGTTACGTTTCGAAAGGACAAGATTTGCGAGGCATGTCAACGTTGCAAACAGATCAAATCCTCTTTCAAAACCAAAGCCGACACATCGTCTACTAGACCACTAAGTCTTCTCCATATGGACTTATTTGGCCTAGTAGATCCACCCAGCATAAGAGGAAGGAAGTACACTCTTGTGGTAGTAGATGACTACACAAGATTTACCTGGACCGTGTTCTTAACCAAGAAAAGCGAGACAAAAGTTGCCCTGCCAAATCTTTTGAGGCAAGTTCAAGTTGAAAAGGATGTCTCGATACTCAAGATTCGGTCAGATCAAGGAGGAGAGTTCGTTAACCAAGTGATTGAGAGCTACTGCAACGAGAATGGGATCCATCATCAGTTGTCAGCTGCTCGAACACCTCAACAAAACGGCGTTGCTGAAAGAAGGAACAGAACTCTCAAGGAAGTTGCAAGGACCATGCTCTCCCAAGCCAATATATCACAAGGATTTTGGGCAGAAGCAGTCAACACAGCGTGCTATACCCAAAATCGGTCCTTGATCGTGAAAGGAGTTGGAAAGACTCCATATGAGTTGTGGAATGGGAGGAAACTTATATTGTGTGTATAGTGGGAGTGAAGGGTGGTAAGTGGTAAAACGAAGAGTCAAGACTCCCCGAGTGTCGTGTCTCTCAAGGGTGACGAATGGGAATCGAATTGGTGTGTTGGCATCTAGGAGGTTGAAGGAAAAGAGTTACGGGAATGGCTAGGAGTTGGATTCATTGGTGAGAGGGTAAGGTTGATGATAAAAGTTGTTTAAAGTAAAGTAAAGTGGAGATTGGAGCTTTAGGCTTTTCCATGTGGTTTATCTTTTGTTGGTTTTGCGAGTGCAAGTTGTGGAATAGACTAGGGAGTTCATGGCACACTACCAAGTGGCGTCACACTTTGGACTCCCACATCCTCATTCGGTTGGGGCATTTCATCGAACACTTTGTCTACCACTCCTCTCGGGTCTTGTCCTTTCGGACTAAGAGTAGAGATGTGGGTGAGTGAGACTCGTGGGTTGCCGCTATCGCGCGTACACTCACTTCATTTGGGTTTGCTACGTAATGTGGCCACAAAAGGCACAAAGCTTAAAGAACATCATCCACACAAGTTCAACATCCACCAAGCAAGCAATTCACAAATCAAAGCAATAATATTAAACATCCACATAGATCTACCATGGGGCCACCAATCCCCTATCTAATCTACTCTAGCATACTAAGAAACAAGAAAAGGAAAAGGAAATTCAAAGAAACAAGTATTGAATTAGAAATTGAAGAGAATGGTTACCACCCCTTGAAAAAGAGGATCTTACAACCTTGATCTTGAATCCCAATCTTCCTTCTAGCCCTTGATCTATTCTAAAACTATGAAGGAATTTTCCCCCAAGAGGGGAGAAAACCCTCTAGATCTATCTATCCTAATCTATTAATTTTTCTGATCTTTCCTCCTTTTTCTTAGGTTTAAGGCAAAAGGGATTTATATAGGTGACAAAGAAAAGGAACAAATTTCTCAAAATAGCCCTTGGCCCGACCACGCTTGCTCACACGCGTGTGATTGGCGTGGTGGCTCTCTGGAATAATTCCACGCCCAGTCACACGCGTGTGAGGCTGCGTGGGGCGCTACTGCATGTCGGCTTGTTCGTCTTTTGCTCCATTTTAGCTTCAAATCCCTCTTCAACCTGTGAAATACTTCGAGACTCTTTCTAGAAATGTTGTTAGAAGAAATTGATAGCATTTGAGCTGAAATGCATGCAATTGTTGTAATTGGATGTCAAAACAATGCGTTTTTATTCTAATAAAGACCCCTTATAAGTGCTATCCTTGGCGCTTATCAAAGTTTCCACACTTAAACCTTGCTTGTCCTCAAGCAAGCATACTTTTCTAAGCCCTAATCATATAAGCACCAATGATAGTTTTTCTCTCACGGTTGATTGATCAAGTGATGTGTAGGTGTTCGGAGTTGAGCGGGTGAAATCCCCTTCACTATCTACCAAGACTGCTAAACTTGTGCCAACCAAATGTATGAAATATGCTAAGAAAGTCAAGGTCTCGAGAGATGGATATTTCATGAGAAGATTTTTGTTCACACCTTTCAAGCATGCAAGTGACAAAAAAGTTTTCACCTTGTATTTTCTAGGGGCCTCCAGCCGATCCGACTAGTGAGACCGATGCTCACCCCTTAGCCAATTCCCAACCTAACGCCAAAGCCTCTTTACATTATATAAGTGAGGGCAGGGACATGGACCGCTCATCGCCATGGCTTGGGCGATCACTCTATTTTCTCACTTCCTAAGATAACGTCGTCAGGCTACCCGACTTCACATGGAGATCCATGCTTTTTCGAAGGTCAGTGCAATGGGTGCCTGAATCCTAGCGAAGTGGCTCACCTCCTCTCTATTTTCTCATCTTTCAAGATCTCTTCGGGGTAACCGACTTCACATGGAGATCCATGCTTTTTCGAAGGTCAGTGCAATGATTACCCTTTATCCAGACAAGATGGCTCACCTCACTTTTATCTCTAGGAATGGCCTTTTGCCTTTATTCACGTTTCACCATATCAACCCCTCATGCCTTTTCTAGGGATCAGGGATTGTTTTCACTCAAAGCTCACTTAGGTTCTCCTTTTGCACCATGTCCTGCTGAGATTAATTCAGTTTCCAGGCTTCGCTATTCTTATCTTTCTAAAACTGAAAGGATTCACACTCCCACTTCGAGATATCCTTGACTGAGGTCCAAATAAAATACAAGGTGAAAGCATGCAAGCACTTCATCAAAAATTTTCAATTTGGGTCGGTATGTGCAAATTGGTGCAAAGTGAAGCTTCCAAAGCATATTTAAGACATTCAATCCTTGGCACAAGGTAAGGAGCCCTGCTAGATAGTATCGGCAATAACACACCCTCTAGGTTCCTACACCTTATCACTTAATCAATTAACTGTTTCAAGAAGCATACACCCTTTCCACACTTAAGAGTAAACATCGTCCTCGATGTTTCCATAAGGAACGGAGGAAAAGGGATATGTGTTTAAGGGTTCTACACACGCCCCTTTTCCACACTTAAAAGTGTGAACTGGGCTAAAACAGTTTTAACAAACAGACTACATCCAACGCAACAATTTTATGCAGCTCTTTATTTGCGATTCTAGAAAATAAAGCGAACCAAAACAGGGCATTGAATCAGGATAAAAGAAATACTTACAATTTGTATCCTTATCAAAGTTTTGCAATCTATGTTCGCCCTTTAAACATGGTTAGAGTAAAGGTAAAGAAATAAATTAGGAATTGAAATTATACCTTTCAAGATTGGTCTTTCATGGTTGTTGGTGGAGTGGTCCCTTCTTCTTCTTATTTGTGGGTTGCCTCCCATAAGCGCCACGTTTAACGTCTTTGGCTAGACGAAACGTGCAAGATAAAACACAAACAGAGTTGTAGGTAAAAATATAAACAAAAATAAAGTGATTGTCCACAATCAATTGTTCAGAATTATCAAATCAAAAGTCATCATCATCAAGATCTGTCTTTTCTTTTCTTCAGTTTCTTCTTTCTTTCAAGCTCTCTTGATTTCCTTGATCTCTCTTGAAATTTCATCCAGCTTTTGCATTTGCTCCAAGTGCAATTGGTATTGGAAATTTTGGAGGGTTCTCCAATCAGTGACCGGGGTGAACCAGCTCGGAATGTTGAAGGTAGAGGAGTTGGGATCTTGCTCTTCAGGTTGCGGTGGAGGTACAGACGGTCCGGGCTCTCTTGGTGGTGGAGAATACATTGAAGAATCCAACGGCGAGTACATTTCTGAAAGGGACGGGGAATTGAATGACATCGGAGAAGGAGTGAATCCTGCGGATGTCATGGGCGTGTTAGCGTGATCATCCGCCATCTCCTCATCTACCCTCGTTCGCACTAGTTGTCTCAAGTGAAGTTTTGCGACGTCCTCGGGAGATAAAGGAACTATGTGCGCTCCTGGAAGCCGATGCTCAAACCAATTCATTTTCATTTGATTGCCCAGTGAGATGCATAACCTCGTCACCAAGGGGCCTATAAAGATTGCCCTGGCTGACTCTTGCTGTTGTGCAACGAGCAAGTTCCTACAAATCGCGCCCATGTTCACCGAGTTCCCGGTGTCCATACTCCAAAGCATGAACAGCTCCGCCTTTGAGACTCGGTCATATGTCTCAGGCCTTCCTTCCCATGAATGAGCGATTCCCTTCCATAAAACCTTTAAATCCTCCCTTACAATTTGAGAGACTCTCACTCTTGACCCTTCCCATTCGACTCCTTGTCTTGCGATCATCGACCAATATTTTCTTGGAATGTCCCTGTCTTCAAAGTCATGTCTCAATCTCCTGTACCAGCGCTTCGACTGGTCTTCCTCATTGTAGAATCCAAGGAGTACACCCAAACGGTTGGCCGATATGTTATGGTCCTGGTTGAAGAGTCTAAACTTAATGGTGGGGCTGTAGAGATCTCCAGCTATTCCGTCAACATTCAAGTTCGCGATAAACTCATGTACTAGAGGGATAAAAGTATCCTGTCTCCAGCTTAACAGATTGTTCCAATATGGCTCTGCAATCAACCTCTCCAGTCCATATTTGCACTCATAATCCTCCATTACTCTCAAGTCTACATATCTCCATTGCACAATAGGGTAGTTTAACAACTGCCTGTACCGCCCTAGCATGGTTGCTGTCATTAGCAGAATTTGAGTTCCGGTGGGTACTTCAAAGTAATGAGTGTTAGTGTCCCTAGCACTGTTTTCATCTACCGGGGCTTTCCCTCTCTGGAGCCTTTGAGCAATCTGTTGTGCAAGGTCATTGACAACAATTTGCGTGCATAGGGTGAAATGTCAAAACATATTTGTATGATAAAACGGAAAGTCTGTGACTCCCCGAGTGTCGGTCTCGAAGGAGGGACGTGGAGGTATGTCAAACATTCGGGAGTTTACTTGATTGGATCATGCATAGGACTTGAGTGTGGTGAAGGGTGGAATTGCAAGTGAGAGTGTAGTTCATTGGTTGGTTTGAGTGCAAAAGAGTAGTAAAGTAAAAGTTATTTTGGGAATGTGTAAAAGGGGTAGGGATTGGATAATGTTCATGAATATTGCATAGTGAGAGTGCAAGGTCATGGATTAGGACTGCTAGGATATTGGCTATTCAAGAGTGTGTTGTGTTAGTCCTTTTCCACCTTGTGTACATGGCTTCTTTGACTTACGAGTGCCTTCAAACATCCAAAGTTCTAAGAGGAATTTTATCAAACACTTAAGCTACACACTATCCTACTATTCTTAAAAAGTCCATAGGAACTTTGATTGTGTAAAGCTTTAAATCCTAAATCTAATCAAAGACATGAAAGAGTCAAGAGCTCAATCTCTCATCTAGATTGGCCAAATCCAAACAAGATTTCATCAAAACAACAATCAAAAGACAAGAATAGATAATCCATCAACACAAACTCATAGATCCAAGATATAGAAATAAGATCATCACAAAAGCAATATTCAATCACACAATCCAAATCCCTAGACTAAATTAGCTACTCATGATATGAAATGCAAGCAAAAGCTAATTTAATCCAAGAATAAGATTACTAACATTATAGAAATGAAATAGAGATCACCTAGAGAGAAGAAGATCTTAAATCCAAGCTTGTTGTCTTCTACAATGGAGATTGATCTGATCTAGAAACTAGGAAAAAATGGAGAAAGTTCTCCAAAGGAAAAACTAAGAAAAGGGAAAACTAAAATTCTGGAATCCTCCTCTCGAAATTCATCAAAGGGGTTTAAATAGTCTCCGAAATGACAACCCTAGCTGAAATTCGCGCATCATGCCTCCACGCCTCTCACACGCGTGTGAGCGTGCGTGGAGAGCTTCTGGAAAGTTTCCACGCTTGCTCACACGCGTGTGGCCTTCCAGTTTGGTCCTCTGGGACTCCGCTTTTGCCTGGTTTGCTCTTTAAGCTCATCTTTTGGTCCTATTTGCTCCCGGGGCTCCTGTTTTACTTCTTTTAAGCTAAAAATAGCTTTTCTGCATAAGTTAGTGATTTTCAAACATTTACGCACATAATTTACCAAATAAAGATGCTATAGACGCGATAAAACACCCTAAAATGTGCCTGAAATAAGGGTATCTCGGAGTCTTATCAAATTTTCCGCACTTTGCTTCCTGCTTGTCCTCAAGCAAGACATTTTACTCTCTAAGCATATAAGTCTCCGAGATACTCTCCCATGCAAAATAAAGCTTTTGGCAAGTCAAAATATTGGGTGTCTAAGACTGTTGAAACGGGGGAAATCATTTGTGTTATCTATAAAGGATTTTGGTCAGATGCCAGCAACTCAAGAAATATTTCCGGGAAATAAAAACCTTCTGTAGATAAAACAAATAAAACAAGGGATCACACTTCTCGCACCATACGCAAGCATGCATTTCCAAAGATTCGGTTCACCTTTTATTTAAATAGGGCCTCTAGCCGATCCCACTAGTGGGAACGATGTGCACTAGCTAATCAACTTTCCATCCTTATACGCCAAAGCCCAACGTAAATGTAAATGAGGGTAGGGGCATGGACCACTCATCGCTTTTGGCTTAGCGCGGTCCCTCTTTCTTCTCACTTCCTAGGATAACGTCATCGAGCCACCCGACTTCACATGGAGATCCATGTTTTTTCGAAGGTCAGTGCAATGGGTACTCGAATCCTAGCAAAGCGGCTCACCTCAGCTCTATTTTCTCAATTCTTGGGATCTTTTTATGTGAACAACCGACTCCAGATAAAGCTTTTTGCTTACCGAAGACTATGGTTTGGACACAACCCAATGAATTGGCTTCCCTCAATTTTTTTAAACTCTTTTGGTGCTTGGCCTTTTGCCTTTTCGACTTCTCCTCGTGTCAACCCCTCATGCCTTTTTCTATTTAATGTTCAAGGGTTTTGTTTTCTCATTAAGCTCACCATTAGGCTCACCTTTTGCCCCATGCCCTACCAAGGTTAGTTCAATTCCAGGCCTCGCTAGTTTTATCTTTCTCAAATTAAAGAGTGCACACTCCCACTTCGAGAGATCCTTGACTAAGGTCCTACGTAAATAAGAGGTGAACATCATGCAAGCAGGAAAGAATATAAACTTATTTGGCTCTAAACTCTCTCATGGGTGCAAGAATATAAACTTATTTGGCTCTAAACTCTCTCATGGGTGCGAAAAGTTAAACTTATTTGGCTCTAAACTCTCTCATGGGTGCGAAAAGTAACTCTTATTTGGCTCTAAACTCTCTCATGGGTGCGAAAAGTAACTTCCTCAAAGATATAAACTCTCTCATGGGTGCGAAAAGTAACTTCCTCAAAGATATTTCGAGAGTAAAAATTTTTGGGCATCTAGTCAAAATTCTCCCTAGATAACACAAACAATAACTCTCTTTTCAAAACTGCAAATGCACCCGCTTATCATTCCCAAGAGCTTCAACTTCTAATATTAAGCATGTAAGCATGTAAAGCACAAAGTGCGTCCTTTCCACACTTTAAAGTAAACATTGTCCTCGATGTTTCTATACGTACAGGGTAAAGGAACGAAACAGGGATTCTAAGGATAGACAATTAAAAATCCCTTTCCACACTTTGGAAATTGCTCTGGGATAAAGGGTATGCATCAAACGATCCTATTAATCATGGTAAACTTAAGTATACTCATACACAAAGCTATAAAGAAAATATTTCCACACTTTAAAGATCAAAACGGGGCTTAAAATTAGAAAAGGGATAAGAAGATAAACCAAGTATGCATCCCTCTTTCCACACTTTAGCTTCCAGCATAGGCCTGCTCCCGTTATAGATGCTCTATAAGAAATGGAGACATAACATACAAAAAGGGTTTTCGGAGTACTATTCAATTATTATAAACTGATAGAAATATAAAAGCAGAAACATAAATAATAAAGCATGTAAATAAGAAGAATTATTCAAATATAAATGCGGATAAGTAAAGCAGTTGGAAATTAAATAACATAAAGCAATAAAGTAAAGTAAAGCATAGAAAAGAAACAAAAGAAATAAAAGTCGGAACCCCACGCATAGGGATCCTAATGTTCAGACGGGACCAGCAATCATAGTAACCCAAGTCACAAAACTCAGAATCAAGTGTTAATCAGTCAGGAACGAGAATAGTTGAGGAAGGTATCACTCATCACCGAAGGGATGAAATTGCCTGTCGAATCGAGCTTCAAGAGCGGCAATTCTTCTATCATTATTCTCCACCGCTTGTCTCATGCGGTTGAGATCCTCGGTGTGAACATCCTGTCTTGCGAAGATGGATGTGAAATGGCCTTCCTGCCAAGTATGCTCCTCACGCCAATAGTTCATTTGTTCCTCATGTAGCTGTCTATGAAAATTTTGCGACGCGGTCCACTCCATTGGAGTTGGGCCTTGCTCCTGTGCAGCGTCTTCCTCCTCATTCTCTTCCTCGTCCTCATCATCATTATCAGAAGCATTTAAATCGGGTGCATCATCACCTCCAAGCCTTAGTTCTGCGGCAAAGAACTCTTCCCACGGTAAAAGAAATTGAGCAACCATCAGATCTCTCCCCCATCAACCGGTCCAGTAGGCCCAACCCAATACACAATTTAGAAACAAAAGGTCCAATAAACACAGTCTGAACCTTTGGCTTTAGCTGGGTCTGGAGCCATTTCCTTGCCTGAACGCCCATGTTGATACTGACATCATTCTCCATGCACCACATGTAGAATAAGTCCTGCTTGTATGCCTTGTTTCTATTCGTGGTTCGTCCAAAGAGATTTATAGCAAAGGCTAATCTGATAGCCTTCAAAGCATTTCGGGTAATGAGCTTTGCCTTCAAGTTTGAAGAGTTGTATGGGGCATTGTTTGTGATGCTTCTCCAGTATCGTCTAGCAACTTCATCTGAATCAACATCTTCTTTGAAATCTCTGAAATAAGGCATGGACACGCTTGTTGCATCATGAAAACTGAGTGTAACACCTAAAGTGTTAACAGACATAATGTAGTGGTTGCCAAAAAGAGTGAATGAAATAGGCTCCCTTGCATCGTTGACTTCCCTTCTAATCTCTAGGGTCGCCAAGAATTCATAGGTGACAGGCGCATAGGGGGGTCCTCTCCACTGAAACAGATAGCGGAGCTGTGGGTGCCTAAGGAGCATATTCACTTCTTGCAAACAACCAAATTCTCTTAAAACATTATCCTCAAAGTGATGGCCAACAGAAAGCTGCTTTCCTTTATAGTTGTCTACTGTTGCGAGTTGAATAGGTGTCAAGTGTCGTAGTGACCTTGACCCCGGCTCCTGCGGAGCTGTAGCTTGTTGCCGTGTCCTTGATCGACTCGATTCTCCTACATCATGTTTTCATTTCTTTGCAATTTCTTTCGAGCGTCCCATCCTACAAATTATAGAAATTATCATTCATGGTAATTGGCTTTGAATAAGTCACCATTATATTTGTGTAAAATTCCTTGTCAAGATAATGAATTTCAAACATATAGGGCTAAGAATTTCCGAAAATTTTGCCATAGTTTCCCCTATATTTTGGACAATTTCAAGCATATGAATATCAACAATATCATTCCATTATCACACACATGCATAAATTCATCATAAGATATATCAATTGATAGTCAAATAAGAAGTCAACTACAAAAGTCAAGAATTTCAAAAAGTCAACTTCATCTTCTTCTCCAAATTCAAAATTAGGGTTTTGAAATTGAAAATTCAATTTGGGCAATGTAGCATGTGAAAAGTCAAATTGATGACATATAATAGTTCTATAGCAAGTTTACTCATCAATTCAAGCATCAATTTCATAATTTCAACAAGAAATTTAACAAACCCATTTGTTCATCAATGGTGTTCACACTTGAAGTTCAAGAATATACAACAATCCATCAATGTAACCATCAATAATGAAAGAAAACATTAAAGCATAGTTCTATGAAGCATTATAACCAATTTAATCATTCAAAATCATCCAAGGCAATGTAAAATAAATTTCTCATTCAAACTCTTCCAAACTCGTGAATATTCAAGGATAAAGAGTCAAAAAGATGAAAGATTACCTTGATGTTGACGTTTTAATCTTCTTTGAATGGTAAAAAGTGAGAAGTATATTCAAACCTTGAGTTTGGTTCTTCCTTGTGTGGAGAAGAGAAGAGAAAAATTGATTTTGGGAGCAAAATAAGGAGGGATGGCCGAACAAGGGTTTTAAACCCGTAGGGGCCTCCACGTCGGTCACACTCGTGTGACCGTGCGTGGGAGCTCTCTGCCTCGCTCCCACGCATGGCAACACGCGTGTGAGCGTGCGTGGAAGGCTACTGCCTCGTTCCCACGCACGGCTACACACGTGTGAGTCTCGTGTAGGTCCACTGCATCGTTTTCTTCTAATTTTGGGCCTTGCCTTCCATACCTATATCCAGTTTAAGCTCTTTCAAAGAAATTTCTAGTCTCGAATCCTACAAATTAGTCCTCAAAACATGGTTCCATATGATTGTAGCAATTTATTAGAACAAAAACATTAAAAATGAAAACATAGCAATAATGTAAAGCATTTTATTAAAATCTTGGGTTGCCTCCCAAGTAGCGCCACGATTTACGTCATTGGCTAGACGCATTATACCTTGGTTTGAATTCAACCATATTCCTTGGCGGTGGGTAAGAAACATTTTGGTACCCACGTGTTCTTCCATGTAAGCTTATCGTTCCTTCGCTTCGGTTTTGGTTTCACTTTTGATTTGACCTTTGCCCTTTCATCGTCATCAGCTCCTTCTTTTGCCTTTTCCTTGTCATCATTCGTGGCTTGTCTTTCGAATCTCAGGGTAATTTCTCCTGAACTAACATCTATTCGTGCCCGACATGTAGCCAGAAATGTTCTTCCAAGAATTAAGGATTCATGGGTATCATCATCTCCCATCTTACAGACAATAAAATCGACAGGCACAAGAAATTTTCCTACTCTTACTAGAACATCTTCCGCTAAGCCTTCAGGATACCGTGTGGTTCCGTCAGCCAAACGTAGAGTCAGCCTCGTCGGTTTCAAACGTGGTAAGTTCAATTTTTCAAAAAGATTTAAAGACATGACATTGATAGAAGCACCAAGATCAGCAATAGCGTTTCTAGGTTCCATGTTCTGTATTGAACATGGGATTAATAAAGCTCCAGGGTCACCCTTCTTTCTGGGGTTTCCCTCAGTCAAACAAGCCGAAGATTCTTGGCTTAAACATGTAATATTATCACAAATGTCATTCTCAAACAACTCACCGCATTCTTTGCTATTGAAGAATTTTCGAATAAAAGCTTTAAATTTACCTTCTCGAGCTGTTTCCTTTTCTTTCGAGCTTTTGACGTTGTCTCTTGGTAGTTCCTTTTCTTTCGGGCCTTCTTCCGAAGTGGTTTCCTCCTTGCGTTCCTTCATTGATATGGTGCATGAACTGTTCGCATTTTTTAATTCAAGATTAAGACTACAAGAGGTAGTCTTGTTTCTTTGTTCGTCTACCTTACATTGACAAGTTCCACAGATAGCATCCATTGGATCACATTTCTCATGTGTTTCTTCTTTGGCATCAATGGCGTTGACTCTCTCTTTCGGGTTGTTTTCAGTGTTGCTTGGGAGTTGTCCGTAGTGTCGATCTGACATCATCTTAAACATCTGAGAGATTTGATTCTCAATTTTCTTTAGTGTAGCCTTAGACTCTTGGCGAAGACTAGAAATTTCTTGTCTAATCTCTTGAGTAATTTCTTGTTTCAGATTTGCCCGATCATTTTTGAGTTCCATGATCGTCCTTGTAAGTCTTTCATCTACCTCACGGATGCCATCCCTTCTTTGTTGAGTAAAATCAAGTTGAGAGTCGTATTGTGGCCTGAACTGGGTCATTTGATTTCCATTTCCTTGGTTTTGATTGTACATCGGTCTGTTCTTGCCATTTTGTCCATATGCAGGCTTGTGTCCATAATTGTACTGTCTTTGCGCTTGATATCCATCATTGTTGTTATTGTTCCAACCCTCTCCCTGTTTCCAATTGTTGTTTGATCTTTGGTTTTGTCCATAAGCATTGAAGTTGGAGTTCCTTTGATAATCTACCGCCTCAACTTGTTCAGATGCAGACGTAGAAGTGCAAATATTGGTGTCATGAGGTCCTCCACAGATATTACAATAAAGTGCTAATAACATGCAAGGCTTGGGTTTTCCTTCCATTTTTTCTACCATAGCCTGTAGCTTTTTGATTTCGTGATTCATTGCTTCGATTTTGGCCTCACTTGCCACTCAATTATCAACTTCATAAATTCCTCAAAGATCTCCTCTTCGTTCATACCAACAGGATGTGTTTTTAGATATTCTCTCGATCAGTTCCTCAGCCTCTTGTAACGCTAGGGAGACAAAGGCACCGTTGGAGGATGAGTCAAGCGACATCTTTCCTTCATCCGTCAACCCTCCATCGAATGAGCTAATCATGTCCCATGGGTGCATCAGATCTTGTGGGCACTGCCTTTTAAGAACTTTAAATCTTCGCCAAGCCTCTCCCAAACTTTCAAGTCTTCCTTGTTTGAATTGTTGTATCAGCCTTCTAATCCGTATAGTTTTTGTAATGGGAAAGAACTCGTTCATGAATTCGCGATGCAACTGTTGCCACGTTCTGAAATGATGGTCATCTTGGCTTTCCAACCATCGTGCTGTCTCTCCTATAACTGAAAATGGAAATAATTTTAGTCGAACTATTTCCTCGCTAACGCATTCTTGTCTGTACATCCCACATGCTCGTATAAATCTTGTGATGTGTGCGTTGGGATCTTCAGATGGTAATCCCGAGTATTGACTGTTCTGAACCAGTGTGAGAATAGTTTGATGCACATGAAAGTTGACATTCTCCATTGGAGGTACATAGATCGAGTTGTGCATGTTAAAATCTGGAGTCATGTAATCTGCGATTGATCTTTGTGGTTCTTGAGGGTTTCCATAATATTCCTCTTCACGAATGTTCTCTTGATTGTTTGCTCTGTTAGCCTGCGGTTCTTCAATGATTGGTTCTTCATGGTTAATTGATACTTGTGGATTGATTGGACCTGGGAGTGGATTTGGTACTGTTGTGCCTCTTCCTTGTGGGTTTCTTGTTGCGCTTGATGAAGCCATTAGTGATCCTTGGGTATTTTTCCTTCTAGTTGCTTTATTAATTTCAGGAATGTAGGGTAGTAGACCTTGATTTCCTTTTGCTCTCGTGTGCATTCACCTAGTAAAATTATCAACGAAACGAAAATTTCCACAATTGACTAGAAGTAGTCAATTGGGTTAGTAGCAAAACAAGTAATAATAAAACAGAATTAAGTGGAATGGATTAACATTTCTCAAATATAGCATTCATGCAATCAAAGTAAACAAAAACATATGACAACCTATTGCCCTCCCCGGCAACGGCGCCATTTTGACAACAAGTTGCGTGCATAGGGTGAAATGTCAAAAGATATTTGTATGATAAAACGGAAAGTCTGTGACTCCCCGAGTGTCGGTCTCGAAGGAGGGACGTGGAGGTATGTCAAACATTCGGAAGTTTACTTGATTGGATCATGCATAGGACTTGAGTGTGGTGAAGGGTGGAATCGCAAGTGAGATTGTAGTTCATTGGTTGGTTTGAGTGCAAAAGAGTAGTAAAGTAAAAGTGATTTTGGGAATATGTAAAAGGGGTAGGGATTGGATAGTGTTCATGAATATTGCATAGTGAGAGTGCAAGGTCATGGATTAGGATTGCTAGGATATTGGCTATTCAAGAATGTGTTGTCTTAGTCCTTTTCCACCTTGTGTACTAAGGCTTCTTTGACTTAGGAGTGCCTTCAAACATCCAAAGTTCTAAGAGGAATTTTATCAAACACTTAAGCTACACACTATCCTACTATTCTTAAGAAGTCCATAGGAACTTTGATTGTGAAAAGCTTTAAATCCTAACTCTAATCAAAGACATGAAAGAGTCAAGAGCTCAATCTCTCATCTAGATTGACCAAATCCAAACAAGATTTCATCAAAACAACAATCAAAAGACAAGAATAGATAATCTATCAACACAAACTCATAGATCCAAGATATAGAAATAAGATCATCACAAAAGCAATATTCAATCACACAATCCAAATCCCTAGACTAAATTAGCTACTCATGATATGAAATGCAAGCAAAAGCTAATTTAATCCAAGAATAAGATTACTAAAATTATAGAAATGAAATAGAGATCACCTAGAGAGAAGAAGATCTTAAATCCAAGCTTGTTGTCTTCTACAATGGAGATTGATCTGATCTAGAAACTAGGAAAAAATGGAGAAAGTTCTCCAAAGGAAAAACTAAGAAAAGGGAAAACTAAAATTCTAGAATCCTCTCGAAATTCATCAAAGGGGTTTAAATAGTCTCCGAAATGACAACCCTAGCTGAAATTCGCGCATCATGCCTCCACGCCTCTCACACGCGTGTGAGCGTGCGTGGAGAGCTTCTGGAAAGTTTCCACGCTTGCTCACACGCGTGTGGCCTTCCAGTTTAGTCCTCCGGGGCTCCGCTTTTGCCTAGTTTGCTCTTTAAGCTCATCTTTTGGTCCTATTTGCTCCCGGGGCTCCTGTTTTACTTCTTTAAAGCTAAAAATAGCTTTTGTGCATCAGTTAGTGATTTTCAAACATTTACGCACATAATTTACCAAATAAGGATGCTATAGACGCGATAAAACACCCTAAAATGTGCCTGAAATAAGGGTATCTCAGAGTTTTATCAATGCTCATAAAGTTATTTTATTTTATTACCCACTCTCTTGAATCTAAAACCGTCGTATATCTTACCAAAATACCCTTACCATATATTATACTCCTAACCGTTATAAAAGGGTATTTTTGTCCTTTCATCTTTTTAAATCAACTGGGATCTTAAGTCGGGTCAAACTCTTAACCCTACCCATATATCCAACCCGAATCCACAAGATATAAAAGCCAAACCCATCCTCCTTACCTGGACTCAAGCTCAAACCGAATACCCAAAATCCCCAAATTCCAAACACTGTACACATTCCCTCCAAAACACCAAGCTTTCAACAATGGCGTCCGAATCATCATCATCAACCTCATCTTCCGAAGCTTACCAAAGGGAGTTAAACCACATTCGGACTCTCATCAAGCAAGTCAAGGCTGGTAGCATTCTTGACAAAGAGGGCTTCGTCAATCACTCGACGAACCCAAAGTAGGCAGAGAAGGTCCTCAAGAAGTTCGAGAAGGCCGGGCTAATGAAGTACATGATGCATGATTATCGAACCATCCACAACCTCGACTTCACCGAATGGTTCGCAAATGCTAAGGTCACAAAGAGCAAGATTGAGAGTCGGTTCAACGAGATTGACATCACGACCTCCGTGGGTGACCTTAGAGCTACATTCGACTTTGCCACTTCAGAAGAGGTAGTCAGAAACCTCTCGGATTACAGTCTGGACAAGCAGGCGTTTTGGGACAAAATCCGATTGGAGAATGCACCATCCAGTGCAACCTCTACCCTCCGCAAGTACCATTTGAACGAGAGGTTTGCAATTGCAGCTGACCTCATCATGAAATTCATCCTCAGCAAGGCATCCGGAACTGATGAGATCAATCTGGACATCCTCAAAATCCTTCAGGCCATCTGGAACAACGTTCGAATGGACTGGGCACAATCATCTTCAACTTTCTAAAGCAGCAAGTGCAAGGCTCAGTCTCCAATGCCAACCAGTCGATTCACAAAAAGGTTGGTTTCGGTTTTGTTGTTCAGCACTTGTTAAGTTTAAAGGGTTTTCAATTGAGGGAAGGGAGGGAGATTCATCGAAATACCTATATGGGTAGGACGAAATCTCAAGCTCCAAAGTCCAGGGGTGTAAAGATTGCACCCTCTCCCTCAAAGCCTAAGGGAAAAGGCCAGAGGAAAGCCCAATCTATCAATGAGGATTTTGATAATACACCACTGGATGTAATGGTTAAGAGGGCTGTCCAAACAAGGAAGGCTAAGAAAGCCAAGTCTGATGCTGTCACTAAGCCTCAAGAGGTGACACCCTCTGTCATTCCAGTACCATTCGTGGACAGGGCACAGGCCAAGGGGGAACCTCAAGCAACAATGGCCGCTGAGGTTGAGAGAGTACCCCCTACCAGGTCCATCTCCGGTGAGATATTTGTTGAATTGAATGTTGATGATGGTGCTGGTGCTGCTGATGAGTCTGCGGATATGTCTCGAGAGGAGGCTCGAGAGGTTGAAGGCACTAGGATCAGTGATCCAGTGCAGGGTAATGTTGAGGAACCACGAGAGGTGGTTCGAGAGATAACAGTTTCAGCAGAGGAGGTTCGAAATGACATTTCAGAAACTGCTGCTGATGACCAGGGCACTGTGGTCAGGAACCCAGTGCAAAGTGCTCAAAATGTGGAATTGACAACAAATGAATCAGCTCAAGTTGAAGGTTCTATAGCCAGAGTGATAGCAGATGTGGGGCTAGGTGACGATCTCTCTAATCAGGATCGAGAGATCAGTACGCAAACTGTGCAAAATGCACAAGTTATGGAAGATCAATCTACAGGGCAGATTGATGTGGAAGGAGAAGTAGCTACCCAGCTGGGCTCTTGTGCTGACACAAATATTAATTTGGATGATCTCTCCAGAGTACTTCGATGGATCACCTGGAGGACAGGTCCGTTTCATCAACTGGTAGCTCAGGCAGCAGAAATGGAGGCTGAGGAGATCTTTGCACTGAATTGGTTCAATCTTACACAGATCCCAGCCAATGAATTACAAGAGCTAGCCCATGAAATGCATGTGACCAAGAGGAATCTTGGACGATCTGACAAAGGAAAGGGCATAGCTGCTGATGAACCAGAAGACGAGCCTGAGTTGGATCCTGAACTAGAGGCAAAATTCGAAGAAGATGTCAGGCTCGCTACTGCTTTATCATTGGGACATCAAGTAGAGGATACGAGAGGTCCAGGGGAGACCTCAGGAGTTGCAAGGGATGATCCTGAAAATCCAATCGCAACAGCAGCAATTCCACTGTCCCAAGTTAGTGATTCTGCTCCGGACTTACAGGAAGCAGCTTCGAGAGGTGAATCCGAGACCTCTGATACACTAGAGGCAGATCCCAATTCTATCTTACTTCTGCCACCTCCTGAGTCCACACCCTCTGTTGACACCGACGAGGCACAAACAGTTCGAGAGGGTGAAATTCCTTTGCTCACACTGCCAGGCTTTTCATTCTATATGGAGCAGGCATCTCCTTTCCTGCTACCAGATGACACAGCATCCACCTTTGCAGCCTGGATGTTTGATAGGCAAAGATGGAGTGCACCAGCTGCTCCCGAAACCATCGTGATTCCTGATTCACCTGAGCAGATTGAGGTGCAGCCAGATGAGCAAACTGACCAGACAGTTTCAAGTCCTGCTGGTTCGAGAGGTAATGAGGAAGAAGTTGTGCCAATCAATGGTGGAAACCGGGAAGCACCTGTCTGATCCAATCCCTCCGGCAGATGATCTAGTTCCCAGCTCTGGTTCGAGAGGTAACACTGAGGAGGATCTTCAATTGGATGGAAACCGGGAAGCATCCAACACAGAAGTCCCTTCCTTAGCTGATCCAATCCCGCCAGAAGCTGAAGTTGAGGTTCTAGGTTCGAGAGGTGATGAGCGAGAAGTGATCCATCGCTCAGGTGGAAACTGGAAAGCGCCTGACATGGAGCTACCTTCAAGCTCTGATCCGAGTGTTCCTGCTGATCCTCAGACACACAATCGAGAGGTGGACTCCCAGTTGCAAACCATGGGTGGAAATCTGGAAGCACCCAAGTCCCCTCCAAATAAAGGTACTTCTCAACCTTCTTCTCCTCCTTCTGATTATGATCGACAGGCCAAAGAAGCTTTCATTAGCGAGGTGCGCCAATTCATGTCCGATCACTCTCAGAAGATGGCCCGAATTGAGCAAAAAGTCACACTTGTTCACATCGCATCAACGTCCACTGCTGAATCCGATGACTCTCGAACCAGCCGTGAGGAACTTCTTGAACAAGTAGTGTGGGCTGAAGATGCAGCAAGACGAGCCACAAATGAGGCTGCAGAAGCTGCAGAGGCAAGGGCAGCAGTTGCGGATCTATTGAGTACTATCTTGTGTGTGCAAGTACTTTGAATGTTGAAGTCTTGTGGAAAGTGTTTGGAATTGGTGGTTTAAAAAAAATGGAATTGGTAGTAAGCAAGAGCCAAAGGTAAGTACCCTATTCTATTGAGTACTATCTTTTATTTTGAATTCAAGTTCATTGTTTCCTTTTTTAGGCTAAGTTCTTTGTTTCCCATGTACCAAATATCCTCTTCCTAAAATCTCTTCTATTATTCAAACTTCGTATGCGTTTGCCTCTCAAAATAATAATGTGCAAGGTGATAAACTAATTTCTAAGGTCGTAAGCCTTGATACTCTTGATACTACTCTTGACTAGTATTATTTCTGAGTTCAAAAATTTATCTCTCATTTTTCTTCCTTTATAAAGTCAAGTTTCTTATGATGAAGCAGTCCTTATTAACCGTCGCTCTTGTTTGATTCAACTTCCTATTCTCTAAATGGTTTTAGCTTTGGGGACGAAGCTTCTTTTAAGGGGGGTAGGATGTGACACCCCGTAAAATTATTCCAAGTAAACAATATTATTTTAATACAAATACTTTAAAAAAATAACAAATAAATAAAATTTATTTGTCAATCATAAATATTTTTAGCTTAAATGCTATCTGTAACCCCTCGTCTATTCCGATAAGTTTAAGGTTCGAAAAATATTTTTTTTTGGCTATGACATTTATGAGATGATCTCTCGATACTTTAGAAGGATTTTTTTAAGAGAGACTAGTTATTAATAAGTTGCGATCTACGTACCGGTCACGAACCGTAAAATTTTTAAGGACGTATATACAGTTCGAATTTCCCTAGGAAATGGATTATTAAGTATGATACGATTAAGCGTGAACTTCCTACTCAGTTCAGTGGAAATTAAACGGACTGTAAGAGTGAAATTGTTACGGACCTTCGTACCACTGTATTTCGCGAGATACCGGAAAAATTCCTGATTTTAGTGGTTAATGACGGGATTATTTGTAGAATAATTTTGGTATTAAAATTTTCCCGAATTAAGTTATATTCCTCTGAACTTTTATCTGATTTAATCCCTAACTGGCAAAGGAAACTTACTCTTCAAGGCACACCATGGGGTTGTGACAAGTGGCATCCTTATTTACCACATAGTAATAAATAATTATTAAATGGGAAGAGTATGGGATAAGCTAGCGAAGAAAATTGATCTCCAAGTTTCCCCATTTCCTACCATTATGGCCGAAAATTTGAGAAGGAAAAAAAGAGAAGGAAATTCCATCTTCATCTTTGTGATCCAAGAACTCTATGGCCATTTTCCTTCACAAGTGCTCCCATACTAGGTAAAACATTGGTTTTATTCGGTTAATATGGCTAGAATCCTTCCTAGAACTTAAGTTTAAGCTAAGGAATCATGAAAAATGTTGTTATTATGGTGATTATTGTTTAGGATCTTCGGTGAAAGTTTGGAGGAGAAGATCACCACTTTGTCTACGGTAGTAAAATCTACTTGGGAGGTAAGGAATCCCTTAAGTTGGTTTAGTCACTTGAAAGTGAACAAATGCTAGCAAATTATGAAACTAGGAATTTTATGTGAGATTTATGTGTTAAGTTTGTGGATCTACAAGTTGGCTCAAATGACTACACTTTGAATTTTTTGGTAATTTTTGTATGCATGTTCTTAGCTAATTTATGCATGTGTATGTTGTATTTATGCCAATATAAACTTATACTTGTGATAATAAGGGAAAATCGAGGCGTTACAACCTGGTTTTTACTGCCCGAAGTTGGCAGATTCGGATGGACGCGGCCTTGGATGCGCGTCCACCGCGCGTCCATCGGTGTCTAGAGTTTCGGCGTTACGGCCGAAAGGCCGGACGCGACCACGGACGCGCGTCCACTGCGCGTCCGTTGGTGTCCAAGTTTCGGCATCACGGACTAGAGGCCGGACACGGCCCGGACGCACGCGTCCGCCGTGCGTCCGGCGGTGCGGACATCCGCGCACTTGCGCGACGCGGATCCGTTTTCGACCGAACTTTCTTCCGATGTTTTTGCTCCTGAATGTTATGATGTTTGGAAGGCCTACGGGCAAGCGAGTCAATTTTTGAAAGTTCAAATATGATTTTATAAATTATGTTCATCAATTTGGAGAAAAATCGTGTTTTTTTTAAGAAACAAGTGGTGACCCTTGACACTTATCCAGGGGGACACTAAGTAAATATTCGAAGAAAAATGAGTGCCGCGGCCTGAGGTTCTTGAAAATATTCCAAGAATGCCTTACACTTATCCAGGGGGAAACTAAGTAAATTTTGTAATTATAAAACTTAGTTTTGAAGTAGTTGGAAAATAAAATGTCACGAGTTTTGAAGTAGTAAAGTGTGTGTTGTTGAACTCTCTATTTTGAGTTAAATGATGAAAATTCTTGGAAATAAAAGTATTATATGTTGATGCAACACATACTCTACTATACTTTATTTTGTCGATAATCTGGTTGCAGGTAGATTTTCAACTTATGGGTAAAGCTTACAGTTTTCTGAGTACTATGTTTTTCGAAACCTTTGTTTACTTTTGAGTGACAATGGATTTCCTTACTTAGCCGTCGCGCTAACTACACTTCGATGTGTTTATAGATGTTGTCTAGTGTGGGCTCCTGAAGCCCGATGAGCTCTGAATAGGATGGAAGTCGAGGTTGAGGACTACTCTATCCTAGAATAGACATCCTGGAAGAATTATTTCCATATGTACATATTTAGATGTTGATATGATTATTTGAGGTTGTAAGTTTAGCCTGTGCACTTAGAGTGGAGTTTGTCAAAGAGGTGATAGAATTCACTCTAGGTGTGGCGGTAACACCCAGTTTCTGCCGGTTAGATGTACAAGCTTACACAATGTATTATTGGGATTTTGTAATAAATCCAAGATGTGAAAATTGGGGTGTTACACTATCGGTGTCTTGTACGCAGTTCGAAAAGCCCATAAAGCGTCGGTAAGCTTGTCAGTCCAATCCTTCCTATGCCGAGCCACTGTCTTTTCCAATATAGCTTTGATATCTCTGTTCGCATTCTCAACTTGCCCGATAGTTTGAGGGTGATATGGAACTCCTCCTCGATGGTGTATGCCTTGCTTTTGAAGTAATCTTTTTATGGGCACATTTCGGAAGTGTGGTCCTCTATCGCTAATGACAATCCGTGGGACTCCGAACCTTGTAAATAATTTCTTTAGAAATCTTGTTACGCTCCTGGCGTCATTGTTTCGAAGTGCTTCCGCTTCAACCCATTTTGACACATAATCCACGGCTATAAGGATGTATTTGAAACCTTTAGAGTCCGGGAAGGGTCCTGCAAAATCTAATCCTCATATATCAAAAATCTCGCATGCCAATATGTAATTCTGTGGCATCTCATCGCGCCCAGTGATGTTCCCAGTCCGTTGACATCTGTCACAATTTCTTCCTTCTGAACTTGGCTTAGCTCATAGTAGTATTGATTGCTTGCTGACTTTATTCTCTCATAGTAGATCT
Organism: Ipomoea triloba; assembly: GCF_003576645.1. Classification (NCBI taxonomy): domain Eukaryota; kingdom Viridiplantae; phylum Streptophyta; class Magnoliopsida; order Solanales; family Convolvulaceae; genus Ipomoea; species Ipomoea triloba. The sequence goes on along the minus strand of NC_044916.1, from coordinate 14,452,562 downwards.
CATTATCTTGTCTGACATCTGGTTGAATTCCTTCTCTGGGCCAAATTTCTCTTGGAATGACCTTGTTTTGGGCAAAGATGTACCTCTGTAGTTCTGGATAATCTTCTTCTCGAACCATAATAGATTCCATGTGCTGCACATAAATCTTCATGAATGGTTCTGCATGTCCTTCTAAAAATCTGGATACCCATGCTGTGACTTCCCTATGCAAATGAACTGTGAAACATTCTGGGCCTTCTTGGCATAACTTCTTCTAGTATTGTAATGGATAAAACCAAGTTAAGAATTTTATCAAATCTTTCTCAACAGAAAGATCTAACTCTTTTCTTAAACTAGGCTTATGGAACTCCATTAAAATATGATATTCATGGCATAAATACCAAAATATCCAATTTAATTCCTCTGGCCAATCTCGAACTTGAGCAATAAAGATTTGAGCAAATGGATATTTAGGATGTACACCATATGGTTGTAACATGTGGCCTCCATGGTATCTGAATAGCCTGACTTCCCAATCTGTCCTCCTTTCTTCAAGATATTCATGGCTCCGTGGGAACTGGTTGGCATCAATATCCGGGGGAAAATCTACATTTGATGGGGTGCTTTGGCTGGAACTTCCTTCGCTGAACATATAGACTTCATAGAGCTTGGATTGGAACTAAATTTGAGGAACATGCTATGGTCTATATAAAAAGTTTGCAACCACATTTTTCTTTCCTGGAATATGGCGAACATCATAGTTGTATCTGGAAAACCATTGTTGCCATCTTAGAGCTTGAGCTTGTGGGATTTCCTTCCTTTTGAACTGCAACATCTTCGAAAAGGCTGACATGTCCAATACCGATCAAATGAAAATTAAACTTCTTAATTCCATTTTTTACGGCTAAAATCTCTTTGTAGGTGGAGTGGTAATGAAGTTCTGCATCTTTAAATCTGCCGCTGGAGTAACCACAAACAAGCCTTTTCCCTTTGACTTCCTATAAGAGTATTGCTCCCCAATAGTAATCATTGGCGTCTGTTTGAAGAATCCTGAGTCCTTCTCCTGCCGGAATGTGTAATGGCGGTAATTCTTTGGTGTGCTCTTTCATCCATCAGATTGCCCTGGTTTGTTCTGTGCTCCATTTTGGTGGTGACTTCTTCAACATTTTGGTGAGAGTGCTGACATGAGGGGCTATGTTGGGAACAAAATCTCAGATATAATTAATTATACCAAGAAATTGTTGGACTTGTTGCTTCGTGAGGTTTTCATCAGGAAATTTGAGTAACTCTTGAGCAATGTGCTTTCCTGGCTGAAACCTTCCTTGGTTAATGTCCATTCCTAGAAACTGGATCTTCTGCTGGGCTAGAATCATCTTCTTTTCGGATAACATGATTCCAAATTCTTGGCATATCTCAATGAATTGTTTGATAAGTTGAATGTGTTCCTCCACGGTCTTACTGAATAGTAAGATATCATCAATGTAGATTAAGGCTCTGTCAAGGAGTGGCTCAAAGATCCTGGTCATCACCTTCTAGAATTCACTGGGTGCAGTTTTGAGACCAAAAGGCATTACCTTCCATTCAAGATGATATCCTGGGATACAAAAAGACGTTTTGTATCTTTCTTCTGGCCTGATTCTTATCTGCCAAAATCATGCTTTGAGATCGAATTTTGAAAACCATTGGGCTCCTAGGAGGTATGAGAACATCATAGATCTTCTTGGTAGTGGAAACTTGATGTCTTTGAGACATTGGTTCAGGGGTTGATGGTTGATCACAAGTCATAACTTTCCTCTTGCTTGTTATGCTCGCTTGTTCACATAGAATGCTTCGCATGCCCATGAGGATTTGGATTCTGTGATTAATCCTAACTTTTGCAGCTCTTTGCATTCCTGAACTGCCATTTTGATATGTTGTGGGTTCATTCCTGAGTGGCTGGCTTTGGTGGGATTGATCACCTTTCCTTCTTTAAATGGAAGTTCAATAAAGAACTCTTCTCTGGTCCAGAGGGGCTTGTTGTGTTTCTTCGTGAATTCATCATGGGAGTCTGCACATAATTGTTCCACCAACTGTTGTTTGATCTGAGTGATGGTGTCTATGAAATTGAGTTGCCACATTCTGCATTCTTCTTCATAGGGCTTGAAATAAGGGCCTTTGCTGATTCCTTGTGATTGAACCAACACATTCATCATCTTGAAAGCATCAAATCCTAACAGCAAATCTCTTCTTGGAAGGCCGCATCCAAGAACATGGATTTGGATTTTGCAGTTTGGCAGTATGCTAATCTCCAATGGCTCCTTAATCTCAAATCCAACATCAAAATCATCCCCAGATGCTGACGTAAGACGTTTTTGGGACGGCCTCCATGCCTCTTGAGGTAGCAGCTTTGGGTTCATCATTAAGAATTGAGCTCCAGTATCAACAAGAGCTATGGCATCGAATGGTTTACTTGACCGGTGTTTGATCTGAACTTTCATATGGGGTGCTTTGAACTCCTCTTCTTCTTTTATCCCAAAACTGTATGAGATAAAATCTTCCTCCGGAACTTCATCTTCTATGGAAAAGATTGTTTCTGCTGAAGGTTCGTCTTCTGGGCTAAGATAACTATCAAGGTCTCCTTCAGTAATATCGTCATCAATAAGGGACATGATTTCCGATATCATTTTAGCCGCCTGCTTCTCATTGCAATCTTTGGCGTAGTGATAAGACTCCGAGATACCCTTATTTCAGGCACATTTTAGGGTGTTTTATCGCATCTATAGCATCCTTATTTGGTAAATTATGTGCGTAAAAGCTTGAAAATCACTAACTGATGCACGGAAGCTACTTTTAGCTTAAAAGAAGCAAAACAGGAGCCCCGGGAGCGAATAGGACCTAAAGATGAGCTTTAAGAGCAAACCAGGCAAGAGCGGAGCCCCGGAGGACTAATCTGGAAGGCCACACGCGTGGGAGCAAGCGTGGAAACTTTCCAGAAGCTCCCCACGCACGCTCACACGCGTGTGAGAGGCGTGGAGACTACAATGCACGAATTTTAGCTAGGGTTGTCATTTCGGAGACTATTTAAACCCCTTTGATGAATTTTTAGAGGAGGATTCCAGAATTTTAGTTTTCCCTTTTCTTAGTTTTTCCTTTGGAGAACTTTCTCCATTTTTCTTAGTTTTTAGATTAGATCAATCTCCATTGTAGAAGACAACAAGCTTGGATTGAAGATCTTCTTCTCTCTAGGTGATCTCTATTTCATTTATATAATTTTAGCTATCTTGTTCTTGGATTAAATTAGCTTTTGCTTGCATTTCATATCATGAGTAGCTAGTTTAGTCTAGGGATTTGGATTGTGTGATTGAATATTGCTTTTGTGATGATCTTATTTCTATATCTTGGATCTATGAGTTTGTGTTGATGGATTATCTTATTTGGATTTGGCCAATCTAGATGAGAGATTGAGCTCTTGATTCTTTCATGTCTTTGATTAGAGTTAGGATTTGAAGCTTTACACAATCAAAGTTCCTATGGACTTCTTAAGAATAGTAGGATAGTGTGTAGCTTACGTGTTTGATAAAATTTCTCTTAGAACTTTGGATGCTTGAAGGCACTCCTAAGTCAAAGAAGCCTTACTACACAAGGTGGAAAATGACTAAGACAACACACTCTTGAATAGACAATATCCTAGCTGTTGGTCCCAAGGGGATGGGGTACAAGTCTAGAGGGGGGGGGGGGGGAATAGACTTGTATAAGATTTTGCAAATCTTTTCAACCTCTCGTGTGTATTGAACTTAGGATGTTTAAGTTCGATACCTCACGAGGTGAAGACAAAGTTTTATGCGCAGCGGAAATATTATCCCCTTTTTGGTTAGCACGAGTTTGGGTTAGTTCGAGAGGTGTGATTATATGCAGTGCAATCGAGAAGTTAGCGAGAGATAAAAACAGAAAGTAAATGCAAGAGAGATTTTTAAGTGGTTCGGCCAACCCGCCTACTTCCACTCTTCTTCCAGAAACTCCCTGGAAGGATTGCACTAAAAACTTCCCTTTCTAGTACAATATCGAGCGCTTGAGCTTTGATCACGAAGCCCGCCTCAAGCCTCAGGTTTTTCGCCCCGCTTCCAGTTACTCCACCTCTCGAGCACTTGACCTTTGATCACCAAGCCCGCGTCAAGCCTCAGGTTTCTTTCGCTCGGACAGCAGCCAGGTTACTCCGTCTCTCCTCAGGTTTTTCTCCCCGCTTCCAGTTACTCCACCTCTCGAGCACTTGACCTTTGATCACCAAGCCCGCGTCAAGCCTCAGGTTTCTTTCGCTCGGACAGCAGCCAGGATACTCCACCTCCCTTGCTTAATCCAAAGCAAGACGTTGTTGATAGTCACAGTTGAATGTAACAATCTCCAATCTGACCACAAGCTATCGTTGAATCAACTTTGATGTAGAGCAGCTTTGGTCACCTTCTGGATGTATAACAGTTTAGCTTTGTAACTCTCTTCGAACACTAAGATGTGTTCTCTCGCTGTATTGAATATCAGGATGATATTCCAAGTTAAGCACTTTGCACTGGAACGTTTTATCAGACACCTCTTGTTAACCTCTTGACCTCTTTCACTACACACCTTTTTTTTTCACTCCTCCTTTTCTTTGTGTCTTTACGTCCTTATATATGAGAGTAGAGGAATAATTCCGTTGGAGGGAAAACTATTCCGTTTGAAATTGGTCTCCCACGCCGAACATGGGTCTTTGCACAATTTCAGCATTTTTCATGGAGTAGTGGTCTTGTAACTTGAGCCTTTTGTTTTGTAGTGAATATTCCATATTCCACTTTCTTGAGTTCATGCTTCACTTGCTTCTTTTGGATAAAGTTACTCTTTTTATGTTCCCATCATTCCTTGTTTGGGGAATCTGACCACTTCAGGATTGGTGCACTTCTTGACCGTTTGTGGTGGAGGTCTGACGTGTCATCCACTTCCGTCCATTTTGAAACCTCCCGCTCAGCACCTCTTCAATATTTTATCTCCATGATATTCTTCTTCTCCAAACTTAGAGTATTTTATCTGCACATGTTGACTAACATTCAGCCTCTTGGAGAAGTGCCGGTTTATCGAGACCATAGAAGATGTCTCGACCACTTGATGTTTCAATCCCATGTATCGAGAGGTCTATCTCTCGAATATTCTTTACGTCTCGAACTCGATAGGTATATCGAGAGGTCCTTACCTCTCGAACTTGGCTTGTGTCTCGAGACTTAGTTGATGTCTCGTAGACCCTTATTCCTCCAGAGTTGTCTCGTGCCTGCTTCTGATCTATCTGTTTGCTTACAACACGAAAACTTCTAAGTTNATATATATTATCATAACAGGAGTGTTTTACAGGGCTTTAGCAGAAAAGAGAGAAGATAAAGAACAACATCAAATTCGAATGCATGTAGACATCGAGAGCTTACTGCTTATTCGCTTTCCTCTTCTCGTTTATGGCTGCTCGTGTCTTGTGGAGGTCTTCAAAGTTCACCTGCTCTAGATATTCGTTTGATATATCCAGGTGAAGGTAATTGACAAAGGCTTCACCTATGAAGTTGCCTTCTTGTTTTGCCTATGTATCGAGACTTGGGGATTCTTACTTAACAGTTGGTATCATCAAAACCTATTACATGATGTTCCTAACACTAGCAATCCTAATCAAAACCTATTCGTTTGAGTCTTCTTTGGTCCCTGCCTTGTAGCTCTGTAGGAGTAGCTTGTCTCTCTTCTCTTTGGCTGTTTGTTGTTCTTGTTTCTTTCTTCTGATTTCCTTGTCTTCTTCTCTTCTTTCTCCTATTTCCAGTGAACGCTGGATCCTTAACATATCTGCTCTTTCAGCTTCCTCCATTTGTTTTCTTGTTGACTTTGGAACTTTTGGAGGAGGAGGAGGTCCAGCTGGTTCACTTGCCGCCCTCTTCTTGCTGGTTGAAGTCCCTCCCTGAGTCTTCTTTTCCCCCTTGTTGGCATCATAGCGGAGGGAAAGTAAGGAGGACAAACCGTCGAAGAGTGCATGGATTTGGGCAGGCATTTGGTGCGACAGGTCAGTGAGTATGGTTTGCATCACATCCTGTCGAAGTTCACTTGCGCGTTGGTGGGCTTGAAGTTCTGCTCGTAACTCGGCGAATTCAGTTCTCATCCTTTCAGTCTCTGCTCGAGCTACCGCAGCCTCATCCGCAGCCCTTTGTGCTGCATTCTCAGCCCACACTGCTTGTTCGAGAAGTTCTTCGTGATTGGCTTGGGAGTCACCGGAGCCAGTCACAGGTATTGCAGCGTTTCGAACAACAGCAAGTACATGCTCAAGTTGAGCCATCCTCTGAGATTGATCAGCCATGAATTGACGCACCTCGCCAATGAAAGCTCGTTCGGCCTGTTGATCAAAGTCAGAAGAAGAAGGAGAAGAAGATTGAGTGGTACCTCTAGTCGGAGGGGACTTGGGTGCTTCCAGATTTCCACCCATGACTTGCATTCGTGATTCCACCTCTCGACTGACTTCCTGAGGTTCAGCAGGGACACTGGGATCAGAGCTCGAAGGTAGCTCCATATCAGGTGCTTCCCTGTTTCCACCTGAGGGATGGATCACTTCTTGCTCTTCACCTCTCGAACCTGGAGCCTCAGCTTCAGCTGCTGGTAAGGTAGGATTGGCCAAGGTGGGAGTCTCTGCATCAGATGCTTCCCGGTTTCCATCTGATTGAGGTTCCCCCTCAACACTACCTCTCGAACCAGTGCTGGGAACGTGATCATCTACTGGAGGAGTTGATTCATCGGCAGGTGCTTCCCGGTTTCCACCTTCTTGAACCTCAACTCTCGAACCAGCAGGGTTCTCCTCATTCTGCTCTTGTTGCTCACTTGTTTGCACTTCAGTATGCTCTGGTGAGTCTGGAATATCTATTATCTCAGGAGCAACTGGTGCACTCCACCTTTCCCTATTAACCATATCGATGGGAAAGCCTGGGAGTTGGAGCAACAAAATTTCACCCTCTCGAACTGTCTGAGCTTCATCTATTGCATTCGAGGGTGTGGACTCAGGTGGTGGCAGTAGTAAGACAGAGTTAGGTGCCACCTCATGTGCTTCAGAGGTCTCGGATTCACCTCTCGAAGCTACCTGGTCTTCTAGAGCAGATTCACTCACTTGGGACAAGGGGATTGCTGCAGTTGGAGTAGGAGTGTCAGCATCATCTCGAGCAACCCCAGAGGTCTCTCCTGGACCTCTCGTGTGTTCTACACTTTGTCCCAAGGATATTGCTGTGGCAAGCCTGATATCCTCTCGAAATTGAGCATCTAGTTCAGGATCTTCTTCAGGCTCGGCTTCATCTTCTTGTGCATCAACAGCTATGCCCTTTCCTTTGTCAGATCGACCAAGATTACTCCTGATTACTTGCATCTCATGGGCACGGTTTTGAAGCTCGTCGGCTGGGATTTCAGTGAGATCTAACCAGTTTAGTGCAAATCGTTCCTCAGCCTCCATCTCTGCTGCTCTTGAGATCAATTGATCAAAGGGACCTGTTCTCCAGTTGATCCAGCGAAGTACTCTGGAGAAGTCGTCCAAACTCGATACATTCTCAACACTTTGATTCAATCGGGATGTGATTTCAGCATTCAGCTCATCAGAGTCAGCAGGTAGGATTTCTGTTGCTGATGCACATTCCACAGCTTGTTCAGTTATCTCTCGAACAACCGAGAAATCATGTGTCAACCCATCATTCAGAAAAGCTTGCACTGGGTTCCTGACCACAGTGCCCTGACCATCAGCAGCCACCACACAGTCTAGATCTTCAGCTGCTGGAATATCTACCTCTCGAACCACCTGTCGTGGTTCCTCAACAATACCCTGTACTGGATCACTGATCCCAGTACCTTCAACTTCTCGAGCCTCCTCTTGAGGCAAACCAACAGATTCATCAACATCCTCAGCACCATCAACAGCAAGTATATCAACACTTAAAGTTCCTGACAGGGACTTGGTAGGGGGCACTCTCTCAACCTCAGTGGCCAGTGTAGCCTGAGGTTCCCCCTGGGCTTGTGCCCTGTCCTCAAATGGTACTTGTATAGCGGACGGTGTCACCTCTCGAACCTGGGTGACAGCAGCAGTCTTGGTCCTCTTGGCCTTCCTTTTCAATTCAACCCTCTTGACTGGGATGTCCAAAAGCTCGTCATCAGAGCGCTTCTCCTTAGCTGGGGCTTTCCTTTTGCCCCTTCCCTTAGGCTTTGAGGGTGAAGATGCATCCTTAGCACCTTTTGCCTTAGCTTGAGGTTTCGTTCTACCCATATAGGTATTCCGATGAACCTCTCGCCCTTCCCTCAGTTCGAAGCCCTTCAG
>NC_044916.1:14435433-14444039 GCF_003576645.1 Ipomoea triloba | reverse complement strand
TCTATCATTCCCAATTCTAACCTTAGTTGAGAGAATCTATTTTCACATAACGCTTTTGTGAAAATATCTGCTAGTTGCTCCTCCGTTGCAACATATTCCAAAGTGATGTCCTTTTTCTCAACGTGGTCTCGGATGAAGTGATACTTAATATCAATATGCTTTGTTCTGGAGTGTAACACTGGGTTGTGGGTGATGGCAATAGCACTTGTATTGTCACACATAATTTTAACCTCCTTACACTCAACACCATAATCCATTAGCTGTTGCTTCATCCATAAGATCTGAGCACAACAACTTCCAGCTGCTACATATTCTGCCTCAGCAGTGCTTGTAGCTATCGAATGTTGTTTCTTGCTAAACCATGAGACAAGTCTTCCACCTAGAAACTGACATGTCCCTGATGTGCTCTTTCGATCTATCTTACAACCGGCAAAGTCCGCATCTGAATAACCCATAAGTTCGAAAGATCCACCTTTCGAATACCAGAGCCCAACACTCTGCGTACCCTTTAGATATCTAAGAATCTTTTTGGATGCATTTAGGTGACTTTCCTTAGGACTTGCCTGAAATCTAGCACATACACCTACTGCAAAGGATATGTCTGGTCTACTTGCGGTTAAATAAAGAAGAGATCCGATGATACCTCGATAAGTGGTTNTTGACTTGTTTAATCTGAGAGCGTATGTGGTCTAGCTCTCTCTGGTATGCACTGGAGGATGAAGATGAAGATGAAGAAGATGATGATTCAGACGCCATAGAAGAAAAAAGTTTGTGTGTTTTGGAGGGAATGTGTACAGCGTCTAAGGATTTGGGGATTTTGGGTATATGGTTTTGAGTATGAATCCGGGTAAAGAAGAACGATTTTGCTTTTATATTAGGCGGATTCGGGTTGGATATATGGGTAGGGTTGAGAGTTTGACCCGTGGAAGGATCCCGGTTGATTTAAAAGATGTGAGAAGTCAGAAATACCCCTGATAACGGTCAGCTTATAAGGTATTTTGGTAAGGGTATTTCGGTAAAGTATAGAACGGTTTAAGCTTTGAGATAGTGGAGTATTGATATTTTAAAATAAGCATGCTCCCACTAATCAAGATAATGCCCTTAAGTGCGAAAAACCGTCAGTAACCGATGACCACGTGGCTAGCATTTATGTCCAAAGATAGCCGTTCCACCTCATATATCCGTTGAGCTTATCAAATTCACCTTTCGAAGGTGAATGATCTTCCTCATGAGTTTAAGGATCTTCCCCCTGAGTGATTGATCCCTAAACCTCCTTATTCTTCCGTCTTGATCTGGTTAAGGATCTTCCCCCTGAGTGATTGATCCCTAANCTGGTGCACTCCACCTTTCCCTATTAACCATATCGATGGGAAAGCCTGGGAGTTGGAGCAACAAAATTTCACCCTCTCGAACTGTCTGAGCTTCATCTGTTGCATTCGAGGGTGTGGACTCAGGTGGTGGCAGTAGTAAGACAGAGTTAGGTGCCACCTCATGTGCTTCAGAGGTCTCGGATTCACCTCTCGAAGCTACCTGGTCTTCTAGAGCAGATTCACTCACTTGGGACAAGGGGATTGCTGCAGTTGGAGTAGGAGTGTCAGCATCATCTCGAGCAACCCCAGAGGTCTCTCCTGGACCTCTCGTGTGTTCTACACTTTGTCCCAAGGATATTGCTGTGGCAAGCCTGATATCCTCTCGAAATTGAGCATCTAGTTCAGGATCTTCGTCAGGCTCGGCTTCATCTTCTTGTGCATCAACAGCTATGCCCTTTCCTTTGTCAGATCGACCAAGATTACTCCTGATTACTTGCATCTCATGGGCACGGTTTTGAAGCTCGTCGGCTGGGATTTCAGTGAGATCTAACCAGTTTAGTGCAAATCGTTCCTCAGCCTCCATCTCTGCTGCTCTTGAGATCAATTGATCAAAGGGACCTGTTCTCCAGTTGATCCAGCGAAGTACTCTGGAGAAGTCGTCCAAACTCGATACATTCTCAACACTTTGATTCAATCGAGATGTGATTTCAGCATTCAGCTCATCAGAGTCAGCAGGTAGGATTTCTGTTGCTGANTCCCGATTCCAGTATCCCATCGTTGTGGATCTCCTCGTATTTGGGGATCCATTCACCTTGGATGGGAATAGGATACTTGCTTGGATTATCAGGAAGCTCCGTAATCTGTTCACCCTTCGTTGATTCTGGATAGTTTTCTCCTTGAAAATCTTTGGACTTGACTGCCGGTTTCTTTCCTCTATAAAAGAATGGAACATCATCCTTTCCTTTCTTTTTCTCCATGGGAAGTTGATGGTATGAACTTCTGAAAGAAACCCTCTTATTTATAGCCCAATAGGGTTACCACTGTTGAGTCACGGGATGCAATATGAATGACCATTCAATGCTTGTGTAACTCCAAAGCTGCCATAAAGTTGATGAAACCGCCCCTCACATGCGAAACAGTTCATGGCACTAAATACAAGAAGATAAGATTTGACCATTCATCCCAATTCTATCATTCCCAATTCTAACCTTAGTTGAGAGAATCTATTTTCACATAACGCTTTTGTGAAAATATCTGCTAGTTGCTCCTCCGTTGCAACATATTCCAAAGTGATGTCCTTTTTCTCAACGTGGTCTCGGATGAAGTGATACTTAATATCAATATGCTTTGTTCTGGAGTGTAACACTGGGTTGTGGGTGATGGCAATAGCACTTGTATTGTCACACATAATTTTAACCTCCTTACACTCAACACCATAATCCATTAGCTGTTGCTTCATCCATAAGATCTGAGCACAACAACTTCCAGCTGCTACATATTCTGCCTCAGCAGTGCTTGTAGCTATCGAATGTTGTTTCTTGCTAAACCATGAGACAAGTCTTCCACCTAGAAACTGACATGTCCCTGATGTGCTCTTTCGATCTATCTTACAACCGGCAAAGTCCGCATCTGAATAACCCATAAGTTCGAAAGATCCACCTTTCGAATACCAGAGCCCAACACTCTGCGTACCCTTTAGATATCTAAGAATCTTTTTGGATGCATTTAGGTGACTTTCCTTAGGACTTGCCTGAAATCTAGCACATACACCTACTGCAAAGGATATGTCTGGTCTACTTGCGGTTAAATAAAGAAGAGATCCGATGATACCTCGATAAGTGGTTTGATCGACCTCTCGACCTTCGCTGTCGACATCGATACGTAGAGAGGTTCCCATAGGTACTTTGACTGAGGATTTCCCTTCTATGTTGTATTTCCTGAGCAGATCCTTGGTGTATTTCTCCTGGTTGATGAAGATACCTTCCTTAAGCTGTCTCACTTGTAGTCCAAGGAAGTAGTTGAGCTCTCCCATCATGCTCATCTCGAACTTTCCTTTCATCAAACTGGAGAACTTCTCGCACAAGTCTGGATTGGTGCTACCAAAAATGATATCGTCCACATAGATTTGCACCAATAAGATGTGATCCCCATCCTTAATCCTAAACAATGTTTTGTCCACTAGGCCTTTGGTGAACCCACACTGAAGTAGAAAAGAGGATAAGGTATCGTACCAAGCTCTTGGAGCTTGTTTTAAGCCGTAAAGTGCCTTCTTCAACTTGTATACTTTGTCAGCTCCCACGTCCTTCAAGAAACCCGGAGGTTGTTCAACGTACACCTCTTCTTCGAGAAGTCCGTTCAGAAAAGCGCTCTTGACATCCATTTGATATACCTTAAAGTCTTTGAAGGCGGCATATGCGAGAAAGATGCGTATGGCTTCGAGACGTGCCACTGGAGCGAAGGTTTCATCAAAATCTATTCCTTCCTCCTGACAGTAGCCTTTGGCAACAAGTCTGGCCTTGTTCCTAACAATAACTCCATCCTCATTCATCTTGTTTCTGAAAACCCACTTTGTACCAATGACATTCTGATGATGAGGTCTCGGAACTAGTTCCCAAACGTCGTTCCTCTCGAACTGATGAAGTTCCTCTTGCATTGCTTGCACCCAATCTGCGTCGCTTAGAGCCTCATCGATCACCTTAGGCTCTATTTGAGATAGAAAACAAGCAAACATGCTTTCTCTGTAAGCTGATCTGGTTCGAACTCTGTCACGTACATCTCCGATCACTTGATCAGCAGGGTGACTTCTCAGCCATCTTAGGTCGGGTTGCGGCTCCTCAGTTGATACTTCCATTGAAGGTTGAGATATGGGTTGAACATCTATGATCTGGTTTTGATCAACTGAGTCAGGCGCTTTCTTCTTGGTAGATTCTTCATCATCTGATTCTGACTGGAGTTCTGCTACGTCTCGAACTATCGACTGCTTGTCTTCGAGAGGTAAGTTTGATCTCTCGATAGACTCTGGCTGATCTTCCTCAGCAGCTTCCGTTGTCTTTGATGGTTGATCTGTTGATGCCCTTTCATCAAAGGTAACATGTATGGACTCTTCAACCACCAAACTCCGCTTGTTGAAGACTCTGAGTGCTTTGCTTGTCGATGAGTATCCCAGAAATACTCCATCATCTGCCTTTTCTTCAAAAGTTCTTCGTTGAGTCTTCCCATTGTTGTGAATATAGCATTTGCACCCGAATGAGTGGAAGTGGCTTACATTCGGTTTTCTTCCATTCCACAACTCATATGGAGTCTTTCCAACTCCTTTTACTATCAAGGACCGATTTTGGGTGTAGCACGCTGTGTTGATTGCTTCTGCCCAAAATCCTTGTGATATGTTGGCTTGCGAGAGCATGGTCCTTGCGGCTTCTTTGAGAGTTCTGTTCCTTCTTTCAGCAACCCCGTTTTGTTGAGGTGTTCGAGCAGCTGATAGTTGATGATGAATTCCGTTCTCGTTGCAGTAGCTCTCGATTACTTGATTAACGAACTCTCCACCTTGATCTGACCGGATCTTTAGTATCGAGACTTCCTTTTCAACTTGAACTTGTTTCAAGAGATTTGGTAGGGCAATTTTTGTCTCGCTTTTCTTGGTTAAGAACACGGTCCAAGTGAATCTTGTGTAGTCATCCACTACCACAAGAGTGTACTTCTTTCCCTTTATGCTGGGTGGATCCACTGGGCCAAATAAGTCCATGTGAAGAAGACTTAATGGTCTAGTGGATGATGTCTCGGCTTTGCTCTTGAAAGAGGATTTGATCTGTTTGCAACGTTGACATGCCTCACAAATTTTATCCTTTCGAAACGTCACTTTGGGCAGTCCTTCCACTAAGTTCCTCTTAGTAAGCTTGTTGATAGTCTTGAAGTTCAGATGACTAAGCTTACTATGCCAATCCCAGCATAAATCTTCCTTGCTCCTTGCTAGCATACATAGGGATGGTTTTGCAGACCTCCAATCCACTATGTACATGTTTCCTTTCCTTGCTACTTCCAAGACGACTTCGAGAGATTCCTCGTTCATAATCTGACATTTGCTTTTGGTGAAGACAACTTTGTGGCCCTTGTCACAGAACTGGCTTGTACTAAGGAGATTGAACTTGAGCCCCTCAACGTAGGACACTCCTTTAATAACCAGCTCATTCTTTTGGATTTCACCAACAGCTCTTGTGCGCCCCTTCTTCTCGTTGTCGCCAAATGTCACCAAGGGACCTTCGATAGGTTGGATGTTCTCAAGCAGTGTTAGATTTCCAGTCATATGTCTCGAACATCCACTGTCAATGAACCACACGTCCCTGGTGTCCTGCAAGGAAATCAAGCAAGTTTAGGTACCCAAACTTTGGGTCCTGGTGGGTTATTGAGTTTAGGCATCCATTTATACCTTGTGCCCATTATTCCAGGCCTAGGCGCAATGTAGCCATTGTACGTTTGATAATTATAAGGAATGCTAGCAAAGGTTTTAGGCCTCTTTGGTGCATAAATCAACTTAGGTAGAAACTTTTCGACCGGCTTATGCACCATGCCTTTCATACGCTGTTTGGTCATGTGAAATTGCTGAAAGTGAGGTTTCTTCCAGAACTTGTGATTTGATGACCAATTCTCACTAGATGGATAGAGTCTTCCTTTCTCCATCCGTGAGTTCCTAACTATGTGGATCTCAGACCTTCCATATTTGCCTTGAGGTGCATTATATGGAGTGTTGCTCTTTTTGTACTTGGAATGGCCTTGCGAGAGATAGCAAGGTGATCTCTCGATATTGTTTACCCGGCCATTCTTCGTAGCTTTCCTATACTTTCCATTGCTGGTGTATAGGGACGGTTTATGAATAGCTACTCTGGTCTTTTCTGTTGGTCCTTTATGACCTTTATTTGGTTTGGGTTGAGATCCTCCATTTCCTGAAGTTCCCAAACCATTGGTCTGTTTATCTCTCGAGAGATGGTCTTGATGGAACCCTAGACCGGTTCTATCACTTGTAGGTCTGTGATCAACCCCCATTTTCTCCATAGCTTTGGAGGAATTAGTGTATGATGCTATGACCTTTCGAAGATTAAGCTCTCTCGTCTCTCGAGCTTTGCACTCTTCAGATAGTAGGATTACTTTTGCTTCTAACTCACTTACTTTGAGAGTCAGCTCCAAATTCTCTTTCGAGACGTTCTTAAGCATATCTCTTTCAGCAGTTAGCTTGCTGTTTTCATCCATCACTCTAGCATGAGTGCTATTGGCGATGTTAAGGTTCCTTCTGAGCGATTCCAACATCTCGAAGGGGTCCTCATCGCTTTTAAATGAAGAACAACGAGAGGTAGAAGTAGAGCAGCGAGATGTAGGAGTAGAGGTTACCTCGTTGTCAATGGCCATTAGGCATTGATTCTCCTCTTCCTCGGTGTATAAGCAGATGAGCCCCCTCTCATCCTCTGAGCTGCTGCTGCTTTCGCTGGAGCTCGACGTTTCGGACTCCTCGATTGTCCTCTCGAATTCTTCAGCAACAAGCGCCTTCCTGCGCTGATACGTCTTTGATGATCCTTTGAAGCCACCTTGTGTTGGCTTCTCCCTGGATTCCTCTATTCTCTTGGAATCCTTGCCTTCTTGGCCCTGATGCTTGCTTACTAGTGGGTAAGGGCATTCGGCCTTGAAATGTCCCGGTCTTCTACAGTTGTAGCATAGACCCTGATTTTCCTCCTCCGTCCTTCTGGATGGATATCTCTCATTTTTCCTTCTTGAGGAGGAAGGTGAACTTTTGTTGCTCTCCTGGTTCATCTTCATGTATTTCCTGAACTTTCTCACAAAGAGAGCAAACTGTTCGTCAGACATAACATTCATAGGATTAGAGTCTGACCTTGAAGATGTGGATGGTTGCTCAGCAACAAGTGCTACGTTTCGTCGATCCACAATGTCCTCATCTCTTGGGAACATCTCGAACTCGAAGGCTTTGAGATCCCGGAAGAGTTTGTCTGTTGTGGTTTCCTTCAGATCTCGGTGATCTCTCATCGTGATCACCTTTACTTCCCACTCCTTAGTGAGGCCACGTAAGACCTTCAGGTTCAGCTCCTTTTGTGGGATCTCCTTTTCAAGGTCACTGATCTCGGTTGTGAGCTTCATGAACCGAGACTCCATGCTGTCGATGCTCTCTCCTGGCTTCATCTTGAAGTCTTCGAACTTCTTCATGGCCACGGTGAGCTTGTTTTCCTTTTCCTGTTCGTCACCTTCACCAATTAACATCAAAGTATCCCATACCTCTTTTGCCGTTTTGCACTTCCTCACTTTCGGAAAGATGGTTTCATCTATGGCTCTGAAGAGAATGTCCTTGGCAATATTGTCCAGGTTGTTTCTCTTCCTATCATCACTGGTCCATTCTTCCCTAGGTTTTGGGATGTACTTTGGTGTTTCTTGGGTTTGAACTGCAGCAGTATTAACCATTAGGATCTTGACTGGTCCAGAAGTTATAACCTCGGCCATCTCATCATGGAGGGCTGATAAGTACGCAAGCATGCGTGTTTTCCAGTCGTCAAACCTGCTAAGATCAAAGAGAAGATGTCTCGACAACATGCTGTCCATATTGAAAACTTATCTCGTGCTTTGAAAATATTTAAGAAGATTTTTCAAAGAAGGATCTCTAGGCAATATAAACAAAGGTTTATATCGATCAGAGAACTCGCTCTGATACCANACGTCCTTCAAGAAACCCGGAGGTTGTTCAACGTACACCTCTTCTTCGAGAAGTCCGTTCAGAAAAGCGCTCTTGACATCCATTTGATATACCTTAAAGTCTTTGAAGGCGGCATATGCGAGAAAGATGCGTATGGCTTCGAGACGTGCCACTGGAGCGAAGGTTTCATCAAAATCTATTCCTTCCTCCTGACAGTAGCCTTTGGCAACAAGTCTGGCCTTGTTCCTAACAATAACTCCATCCTCATTCATCTTGTTTCTGAAAACCCACTTTGTACCAATGACATTCTGATGATGAGGTCTCGGAACTAGTTCCCAAACGTCGTTCCTCTCGAACTGATGAAGTTCCTCTTGCATTGCTTGCACCCAATCTTCGTCGCTTAGAGCCTCATCGATCACCTTAGGCTCTATTTGAGATAGAAAACAAGCAAACATGCTTTCTCTGTAAGCTGATCTGGTTCGAACTCTGTCACGTACATCTCCGATCACTTGATCAGCAGGGTGACTTCTCAGCCATCTTAGGTCGGGTTGCGGCTCCTCAGTTGATACTTCCATTGAAGGTTGAGATATGGGTTGAACATCTATGATCTG
>NC_044916.1:14372709-14435069 GCF_003576645.1 Ipomoea triloba | reverse complement strand
TGTGTCTTTACGTCCTTATATATGAGAGTAGAGGAATAATTCCGTTGGAGGGAAAATTATTCCGTTTGAAATTTGTCTCCCATGCTGATCATGGGTCTTGCATATTTTCAGCATATTTCATGGAGTGGTGATCTTGTAACTTGAACCTCTTTGTCTTGTAGTGAATGTTCCATAGTTCACTTTTCTTGAGTCCATGCTCTACTTTCGTCTTTTGGTAAAAGTTNAACCTCCCGCTCAGCACCTCTTCAATATTTTATCTCCATGATATTCTTCTTCTCCAAACTTAGAGTATTTTATCTGCACATGTTGACTAACATTCAGCCTCTTGGAGAAGTGCCGGTTTATCGAGACCATAGAAGATGTCTCGACCACTTGATGTTTCAATCCCATGTATCGAGAGGTCTATCTCTCGAATATTCTTTACGTCTCGAACTCGATAGGTATATCGAGAGGTCCTTACCTCTCGAACTTGGCTTGTGTCTCGAGACTTAGTTGATGTCTCGTAGACCCTTATTCCTCCAGAGTTGTCTCGTGCCTGCTTCTGATCTATCTGTTTGCTTACAACACGAAAACTTCTAAGTTGTTCAAACAAGTTTACCTTAAGCTTAAATATTTCCCGAGTTGAGCTCAAATTACCCGGTTGTATTTTCGCTCTTAGTTTACTTATCGAACTTACATTGTTTTGCCTATGTATCGAGACTTGGGGATTCTTACTTAACAGTTGGTATCATCAAAACCTATTACATGATGTTCCTAACACTAGCAATCCTAATCCATGACCTTAGACTCTCACTATGCAATATTCATGAACACTATCCAATCCCTACCCCTTTTACATATTCACAAAATCACTTTTACTTTACTACTCTCTTGCACTCAAACCAACCAATGAACTACTCTCACTCACAAATCACCCTTCACCACACTCGAGTCCTATGCATGATCCAATCAAGTAAACTCCCGAATGTTTGACGCAGCTCCACGTCCCTCCTTCGAGACCGTCACTCGGGGAGTCACAGACTTTCCGTTTTAACATAAATATCTTTTGACATTTCACCCTATGCACGCAAGTTGTTGTCAGAATGGCGCCATTGCCGGGGAGGGCAATATGTTGTCATATGTTTTTGTTTACTTTGATTGAATGAATGCTAGATTTGAGAAATGTTAATCCATTCCATTTAATTTTATTTCGTTTTTACTTGTTTTTGCTACTAACCCAATTGACTACTTCTAGTCAATTGTGGAAATTTTTGTTTCATTGATAATTTTACTAGGTGAATGCACACGAGAGCAAAAGGAAACCGAGGTTTACTACCCTACATTCCTGAAATTAATAGAGCAACTAGAAGGAAAAATACCCAAGGATCACTAATGGCTTTATCAAGCGCAACAAGAAATCCACAAGGAAGAGACACAACAGTACCAAATCCACCCCCAGTTCCAATTAATTCACAAGTACCGATTAACCATGAAGAACCGATCATTGAAGAACCACAAGCTAACAGAGCAAATAATCAAGAGAACATTCGTGAAGAGGCATATTATGGAAATCCTCAAGAACCACAAAGATCAATTGCATATTACATGACTCCGGATTTTAACAAGCACAACTCAATCTATGTACCTCCAATGGAGAACGTCAACTTTCACGTGCATCCAACTATTCTCACACTGGTTCAAAATAGTCAATACTCAGGATTACCATCTGAAGATCCCAACGCACACATCACAAGGTTTATACGAGCATGTGGGATGTACAGACAATAAGGCGTTAGCGAGGAAATAGTTCGACTCAAATTATTCCCATTTTCAGTTATAGGAGAGGCAGCACGATGGTTGGAAAGCCAAGACGACAATCATTTCAGAACGTGGCAACAGTTGCATCGTGAATTCATGAACGAGTTCTTTCCCATCACAAAAACTATGAGGATCAGAAGGTTGATACAAGAATTCAAACAAGGAAGACTTGAAAGTTTAGGGGAGGCTTGGCGAAGATTCAAAGTTCTTAAAAGGCAATGCCCACAAGATCTGATGCACCCCTGGGACATGATTAGCTCATTCTATGGAGCTACCACGAGACAACATCAAAAGTTCAAAAGAGAAAGAAATAGCCCGGAAAGGTACAATTAAAGCTTTTATTCGAAAATTTTTCAATAGCAAAGAATACCGTGAATTGTTTGAGAATGACATTTGTGATAATTTTACCTATTTGAGCCAAGAATCTTCGGCTTGTTTAACTGAGGGAAACCTCATAAAGAAGGGTGACCCTGGAGCTTTATTGATCCCTTGTTCTATACAGAACATGGAACCTAGAAAAGCCCTTGCTGATCTTGGTGCTTCTATTAATGTCATGTCTTTAAATCTTTTTGAAAAACTAAACTTACCACGTCTGAAAACGACGAGGCTGACTCTACGTTTAGCAGACGGAACCACACGGTATCCTGAAGGCTTAGCGGAAGATGTTTTAGTAGGAATAGGGAAATTTCTTGTACCTGTCGATTTTATTGTCTGCAAGATGGGAGATGATGATCCCCATGAATCCTTAATTCTCGGAAGACCATTTCTGGCTACTTGTCGTGCACGAATAGATGTTAGTTCAGGAGAAATTACCCTAAGATTCGAGGGACAAGCCACAAATGACGACAAGGAAAAAGCAAAAGAAGGAACTGATGATGATGAAAGGGCAAAGGTCAAATCAAAGGTGAAACCAAAACTGAAGCGGAAGAATGATAAGCTTACCTGGAAAAACACGTGGGTACCAAAATGCTTTCTACCCACTACCAAGGAATATGGTTGAATTTCAACCAAGGAATGATGCGTCTAGCCAATGACATAAACCGTGGCGCTACTTGGGAGGCAACCCGAGGTTTTAATAAAATGTTTTTACATTATTTTTATGCTTTCGTTTTTAATGTTTTTGTTCTAATAAATTGCTACAATCATATGGAACCATGTTTAGAGGACTAACTTGTAGTAGTCGGGACTAAAAATTGCTTCGGAAAGGTTAAATATGGACATAGGTATGGAAGGCAAGGCCAAAAATCGGAAGAAAACAATGTAGTGGACCTACACGAGGCTCACACGTGTGTAGCCGTGCGTGGGAACGAGGCAGTAGCCTCCCACGCACGCTCACACGCGTGTTGCCATGCGTGGGAGCGAGGCAGAGAGCTCCCACGCACGGTCACACGAGTGTGACCGGCGTGGAAGGCCCCCCTACGGGTTTAAAACCCTTGTTCGGCCACTCCACGCCCCCTAGCCCCAAAACACCATTTTTCTCTTCTCTTTTCCACGTAAGGAAGAACCAAACTCAAGGTTTGAACATATTTCTTGCTTTTTACCTTCAAGGAAGATCAAAACATCAACATCAAGGTAATTTTTCATCTTTTTAACTCTTTATCCTTGAATATTCATGAGTTTGGAAGAGCTTGAATGTGAAATTTATTCTACATTGCCTAGCATGATTTTGAATGATTAAATTGGTTATAATGCTTCATAGAACTATCCTTTGATGTTTTCTTTCATTATTGATGGTTACATTGATGGATTGTTATATATTCTTGAACTTCAAGTGTGAACACCATTGATGAACAAATGGGTTTGTTAGATTTCTTGTTGAAATTATGAAATTGATGCTTGAATTGATGAGTAAACTTGTTATAGAACTATTATACACTATCAATTTGATTTTTCACATGCTACATTACCCAAATTAAATTTTCAATTTCAAACCCTAATTTTGAATTTGGGGAAGAAGATGAAGTTGACTTTTTGAAATTCTTGACTTTTGTAGTTGACTTCTTATTTGACTATCAAATTGATATATCTTATGATGATTTTATGCATATGTGTGATAATGGAATGATATTGTTGATATTCTTATGATAGAAGTGTCCAAAATATAGGGGAAACTATGGAAAAATTTTCAAAAATTCTTAGCCCTATATGTTTGAAATCCATTATTTTGACAAGGAATTTTGCACTATTATGATGGTGACTTGTTTAAAGCCAATTACCATGAATAATAATTTATAAAATTTGTAGGATGGGACGCTCGAAAGAAATTGCAAAGAAATCAAAACATGATGTAGGAGAATCGAGTCGATCTAGGACACGGCAACAAGCTACTGCTCAATAGGCTATACAAGAGCCAGGGTCAAGGTCATTGCGACACTTGACACCTATTCAGCTTGCAACGGTAGATAACTATAAAGGGAAGCAGCTTTCTGTTGGCCGTCACTTTGAGGACAATGTTTTAAGAGAATTTGGTTGTTTGGAAGAAGTGAATATGCTCCTTAGGCACCCACAGCTCCGCTATCTGTTTCAGTGGAGAGGACCCACCTATGCGCCTGTCACCTATGAGTTCTTGGCGACCCTAGAGATTAGAAGGGAAGTCAACGATGCAAGGGGGTCTATTTCATTCACCCTTTTCGGCAACCACTACAGTATGTCTGTCAACACTTTAGGTGTTACACTCGGTTTTCATGATGCAGCAAGCGTATCCATGCCATATTTCAGAGATTTCAAGGAAGATTTTGATACTGACGAAGTTGCTAGACAGTATTGGAGAAGAATCACCAACAATGCCCCATATAACTCTTCAAATTTGAAAGCAAAGTTCATCACCCGGAATGCTCTGAAGGCTATTAGATTAGCGTTCGCCATAAATCTCTCAGGCAGAACCACAAACCGCAACAAGGTATACAAGTAGGATCTATTCTACATGTGGTGCATGGAGAATGATGTTCGCATCAACATGGGCGTTCAAGCTAGGAAGTGGCTCCAGACCCAGCTAAAGCCTAAGGTTCAAACTGTGTTTATTGGACCTTTTGTTACTAAACTGTGCATTGGGTTGGGCCTACTGAACCGGTTGATGGGAGAGAGATCCGATGATTGTACAATTTCTTTCTCCGTGGGTGAGTTCTTTGTTGCAGAATTAAGGCTTGGAGGTGATGATGCACTTGATCTAGAGGCTTCTGATGATGACAACGAGGACGAGGAAGAGAATGAGGAGGAGGATGCTGCACAAGAGCAAGGCCCTACTCCAATGGAGTGGACCGCGTCACAGAATTTTCATAGACAGCTCCATGAGGAACAAATGAAGTATTGGCGTGAGGAGCATACTTGGCAGCAAGGCCACTTCACATCCATGTCCGCAAGACAGGATGTTCACACCGAGGACCTCAACCGCATGAGACAGGCGGTGGAGGATAATGATAGAAGAATTGCCGCTCTTGAAGCTAGATTCGACAGGCAATTTCGTCCCTTCGGTGATGAGTGATGCCATCCTTCAATTTTTCTCGGTCCTGACTGATTGACACTTGATTCTGAGTTCTGTGACTTTGGTTACTATGGTTGATGGCCCCACCTGAACATTAGGATCCCTATGCGCGGGGTTCCGACTTTTATTTCTTTTATCTCTTTACTTTGCTTTATTTATCTTTATCGCTTTATGTTATTTAATTTCCAACTACTTTACTTTTCTGCATTTCTATTCGAATATTTCTACTTATTTTTATGCTTTATTATCTAATTTTTTATTATTTTTATTGCTTTTATATTTCTATCAGCTTATAATAATTGAATAGTACTCCGAAAACTCTTTTTGTATGTTATGTCTCCATTTCTTATAGAGCATCTATAACGGGAGCGAGCCTATGCTGGAAGCTAAAGTGTGGAAAGAGGGATGCATACTTGGTTATCCTCTTATCCCTTTTCTAATTTTAAGCCCCGTTTTGATGTTTAAAGTGTGGAAATATTTTCTTTATAGCTTTGTGTATGAGTATACTTATGTTTACCATGATTAATAAGATCGTTTGATGCAGACCCTTTATCCCAAAGCAATTTCCAAAGTGTGGAAAGGGATTTTTATTTGTCTATCCTTAGAATCCCTGTTTCGTTCTTTTACCCTGTACGTATAGAAACATCGAGGACGATGTTTACTTTAAAGTGTGGAAAGGACGCACTTCGTGCTTTACATGCTTACACGCTTAGTTTTAGAAGTTGAAGCTCTTGGGAATGATAAGCGGGTGCATTTGCAGTTTTGAAAAGAGAGTTATTATTTGTGTTATCTAGGGAGGAAGTTACTTTTCGCACCCATGAGAGTGTTTAGAGCCAAATAAGTTTATATTCTTGCCTGCTTGCATGATGTTCACCTCTTATTTACGTAGGACCTTAGTCAAGGATCTCTCGAAGTGGGAGTGTGCACTCTTTAATTTTAGAAAGATAAAACTAGCGAGGCCCGGAATTGAAATAACCTTGGTAGGGCATGGGGCAAAAGGTGAGCCTAATGGTGAGCTTAATGAGAAAACAAAACCCTTGAACATTAAATAGAAAAAGGCATGAGGGGTTGACACGAGGAGAAGTCGAAAAGGCAAAAGGCCAATCACCAAAGAGTTTAAAATTGAGGGAAGCCAATTCGTTGGGTTGTGTCCAAACCATAGTCTTCGGTAAGCAAAAAGCTTTATCTGGAGTCGGTTGTTCACATAAAAAGATCCCAAGAATTGATAAAATAGAGCTGAGGTGAGCCGCTTTGCTAGGATTCGAGTACCCATTGCACTGACCTTCGAAAAAGCATGGATCTCCATGTGAAGTAGGGTGGCTCGATGACGTTATCCTAGGAAGTGAGAAGAAAGAGGGACCGCGCTAAGCCAAAAGCGGTGAGTGGTCCATAGCCCTACCCTCATTTACATTTACGTTGGGCTTTGGCGTATAAGGATGGAAAGTTGATTAGCTAGTGCACATCGTTCCCACTAGTGGGATCGGCTAGAGGCCCTATTTAAATAAAAGGTGAACCAAAACTTTGGAAATGCATGCTTGCGTATGGTGCGAGAAGTGTGATCCCTTGTTTTATTTGTTTTATCTACGAAAAGTTTTTATTTCCCGAAAATATTTCTTGAGTTGCTGACATCTTACCAAAATCCTTTATAGATAACACAAATGATTTCCCCCGTTTCAACAGTCTTAGACACCCATTATTTTGACTTGCCAAAAGCTTTATTTTGCATGGGAGAGTATCTCGGAGACTTATATGCTTAGAGAGTAAAATGTCTTGCTTGAGGACAAGCAAGAAGCAAAGTGTGGAAAATTTGATAAGACTCCGAGATACCCTTATTTCAGGCACATTTTAGGGTGTTTTAACGCGTCTATAGCATCCTTATTTGGTAAATTATGTGCGTAAATGCTTGAAAATCACTAACTGATGCACGGAAGTTACTTTTAGCTTAAAAGAAGCAAAACAGGAGCCCCGAGAGCGAATAGGACCAAAAGATAAGCTTTAAGAGCAAACCAGGCAAGAGCGGAGTCCCGGAGGACCAATCCGGAAGGCCACACGCGTGGGAGCAAGCGTGGAAACTTTCCAGAAGCTCCCCACGCACGCTCACACGCGTGTGAGAGGCGTGGAGACTGCAATGCGCGAATTTCAGCTAGGGTTGTCATTTCGGAGACTATTTAAACCCCTTTGATGAATTTTCAGAGGAGGATTCCATAATTTTAGTTTTCCCTTTTCTTAGTTTTTCCTTTGGAGAACTTTCTCCATTTTTCTTAGTTTTTAGATTAGATCAATCTCCATTGTAGAAGACAACAAGCTTGGATTGAAGATCTTCTTCTCTCTAGGTGATCTCTATTTCATTTATATAATTTTAGCTATCTTGTTCTTGGATTAAATTAGCTTTTGCTTGCATTTCATATCATGAGTACCTAGTTTAGTCTAGGGATTTGGATTGTGTGATTGAATATTGCTTTTGTGATGATCTTATTTCTATATCTTGGATCTATGAGTTTGTGTTGATGGATTATCTATTCTTGTCTTTTGATTGTTTTTTTGATGAGATCTTATTTGAATTTGGCCAATCTAGATGAGAGATTGAGCTCTTGACTCTTTCATGTCTTTGATTCAAGTTAGGATTTGAAGCTTTACACAACCAAAGTTCATATGGACTTCTTAAGAATAGTAGGATAGTGTGTAGCTTAAGTGTTTGATAAAATTCCTCTTAGAACTTTGGATGCTTGAAGGCACTCCTAAGTCAAAGAAGCCTTAGTACACAAGGTGGAAATGACTAAGACAACACACTCTTGAATAGACAATATCCTAGCAATCCTAATCCATGACCTTAGACTCTCACTATGCAATATTCATGAACACTATCCAATCCCTACCCCTTTTACATATTCACAAAATCACTTTTACTTTACTACTCTCTTGCACTCAAACCAACCAATGAACTACTCTCACTCACAAATCACCCTTCACCACACTCCAGTCCTATGCATGATCCAATCANGCATTTGCAGTTTTGAAAAGAGAGTTATTATTTGTGTTATCTAGGGAGGAAGTTACTTTTCGCACCCATGAGAGTGTTTAGAGCCAAATAAGTTTATATTCTTGCCTGCTTGCATGATGTTCACCTCTTATTTACGTAGGACCTTAGTCAAGGATCTCTCGAAGTGGGAGTGTGCACTCTTTAATTTTAGAAAGATAAAACTAGCGAGGCCCGGAATTGAAATAACCTTGGTAGGGCATGGGGCAAAAGGTGAGCCTAATGGTGAGCTTAATGAGAAAACAAAACCCTTGAACATTAAATAGAAAAAGGCATGAGGGGTTGACACGAGGAGAAGTCGAAAAGGCAAAAGGCCAATCACCAAAGAGTTTAAAATTGAGGGAAGCCAATTCGTTGGGTTGTGTCCAAACCATAGTCTTCGGTAAGCAAAAAGCTTTATCTGGAGTCGGTTGTTCACATAAAAAGATCCCAAGAATTGATAAAATAGAGCTGAGGTGAGCCGCTTTGCTAGGATTCGAGTACCCATTGCACTGACCTTCGAAAAAGCATGGATCTCCATGTGAAGTAGGGTGGCTCGATGACGTTATCCTAGGAAGTGAGAAGAAAGAGGGACCGCGCTAAGCCAAAAGCGGTGAGTGGTCCATAGCCCTACCCTCATTTACATTTACGTTGGGCTTTGGCGTATAAGGATGGAAAGTTGATTAGCTAGTGCACATCGTTCCCACTAGTGGGATCGGCTAGAGGCCCTATTTAAATAAAAGGTGAACCAAAACTTTGGAAATGCATGCTTGCGTATGGTGCGAGAAGTGTGATCCCTTGTTTTATTTGTTTTATCTACGAAAAGTTTTTATTTCCCGAAAATATTTCTTGAGTTGCTGACATCTTACCAAAATCCTTTATAGATAACACAAATGATTTCCCCCGTTTCAACAGTCTTAGACACCCATTATTTTGACTTGCCAAAAGCTTTATTTTGCATGGGAGAGTATCTCGGAGACTTATATGCTTAGAGAGTAAAATGTCTTGCTTGAGGACAAGCAAGAAGCAAAGTGTGGAAAATTTGATAAGACTCCGAGATACCCTTATTTCAGGCACATTTTAGGGTGTTTTAACGCGTCTATAGCATCCTTATTTGGTAAATTATGTGCGTAAATGCTTGAAAATCACTAACTGATGCACGGAAGTTACTTTTAGCTTAAAAGAAGCAAAACAGGAGCCCCGAGAGCGAATAGGACCAAAAGATAAGCTTTAAGAGCAAACCAGGCAAGAGCGGAGTCCCGGAGGACCAATCCGGAAGGCCACACGCGTGGGAGCAAGCGTGGAAACTTTCCAGAAGCTCCCCACGCACGCTCACACGCGTGTGAGAGGCGTGGAGACTGCAATGCGCGAATTTCAGCTAGGGTTGTCATTTCGGAGACTATTTAAACCCCTTTGATGAATTTTCAGAGGAGGATTCCATAATTTTAGTTTTCCCTTTTCTTAGTTTTTCCTTTGGAGAACTTTCTCCATTTTTCTTAGTTTTTAGATTAGATCAATCTCCATTGTAGAAGACAACAAGCTTGGATTGAAGATCTTCTTCTCTCTAGGTGATCTCTATTTCATTTATATAATTTTAGCTATCTTGTTCTTGGATTAAATTAGCTTTTGCTTGCATTTCATATCATGAGTACCTAGTTTAGTCTAGGGATTTGGATTGTGTGATTGAATATTGCTTTTGTGATGATCTTATTTCTATATCTTGGATCTATGAGTTTGTGTTGATGGATTATCTATTCTTGTCTTTTGATTGTTTTTTTGATGAGATCTTATTTGAATTTGGCCAATCTAGATGAGAGATTGAGCTCTTGACTCTTTCATGTCTTTGATTCAAGTTAGGATTTGAAGCTTTACACAACCAAAGTTCATATGGACTTCTTAAGAATAGTAGGATAGTGTGTAGCTTAAGTGTTTGATAAAATTCCTCTTAGAACTTTGGATGCTTGAAGGCACTCCTAAGTCAAAGAAGCCTTAGTACACAAGGTGGAAATGACTAAGACAACACACTCTTGAATAGACAATATCCTAGCAATCCTAATCCATGACCTTAGACTCTCACTATGCAATATTCATGAACACTATCCAATCCCTACCCCTTTTACATATTCACAAAATCACTTTTACTTTACTACTCTCTTGCACTCAAACCAACCAATGAACTACTCTCACTCACAAATCACCCTTCACCACACTCCAGTCCTATGCATGATCCAATCAAGTAAACACCCGAATGTTTGACACACCTCCACGTCCCTCCTTCGAGACCGACACTCGGGGAGTCACAGACTTTCCGTTTTAACATAAATATATTTTGACATTTCACCCTATGCACGCAAGTTGTTGTCACGTAGTGTCCAGGCTTTCCACAAACAAAGCATTTGTTAGATGCCTTATTTCCTCTTCGTTTTGGTAGTGCCTTCTGGTTTTGAGATTTCCTGAAGTATCTCCTTCTTGGCTTCCATCCGATTCTTCTGGTATTTTGAGGATTTCTTCTAAAGCGAGTGAAATTTCTCCTTCTTGCTCTGGGTTTGTCTCCACATACACCATTACATGAAGATCCTATTATGAGATTTGGCTTCTAGCATGCTTTGGAACGAACTGATTCATGCTTCTTCAAAGTCAGGAACTTGTTGTGGATCTTGCAAATATTGTCCAGGCATTCAAATATTGCTTGCCTGATCTGTCCAGTTGAGAGGTGTGTTATAGACCCATGATTCTTTTTGATGAGTTGGTCTGTACTATCTACTAACAGGGGTGGTAAGGATGAAACAAAAGCTTGCTTGAGATTATTGTCAAATTCTATAAAATAGAATACTTTTGTCATCCTTTTGAAATGCTCCTCCAAGTGTTCCTTGTTGTAAGACAGACACTTCATTCTGAAAAACTCAGTCCTTTTCTGTTCTACTTAATCTTCATGTTTGCCAAGAAATATGAAGTAAATCATAGCAATAGCCTCTTGGAGTGGGAGTCCTAAGAACATCATTTTCAAAGAACCATCTGCTTTAAACCACCAATCTTTAAGGATTCCTGTGAATTTTGCTGTGAACTCCATTAAGATCTTGAAGGTATCTCTCTCTACTAGGTTTCTAGTAGTCATCCATGTATGGAATTCAGCAAACTTTTCTCCCCATTTCTCTGGTGGTAGATCATCAATTGTGAAGAATTGATAATTCACTCCTTTGTGAATCACCATTTCCGTGGCATTTTCGACACCAAAATATTCTTCTTCTGTGTAACCCATTGGTTGATCAGCTGGTTGCTTGGTTGTGTATCCACCAGTTGATGATTCTGCTGGATCCGCCATAAATGCAGGATTCTCCGAATCCTGATCAGATATAGAAAAAGATTCTTCCTCTTCTGAATCTGTATATCCTTCTGATTCTGACTGATTTGCTTCAGATTGGCAGTCAGATTCGCAGCCGGATTCTTCTGATATTTCTCCAGCAGTAGAAGCTTCCATAACCGGTAGATTTTTGTTCAGGTGGGTCTGGGCCTTTGATAACAGAATCAAAAAGATCCTTATCTGTAATTGTCTCATGCAGCATCATTTGGTTTGTGTTTGTTGGGTTTGAGGATGTGATTGATCTGAGATGGTGAAGGGTCTAAAAACTTGGTTATGCAAAGGGTGAGCCGGATTCCTGA
The DNA here is from genome assembly GCF_003576645.1 of Ipomoea triloba. Lineage (NCBI taxonomy): Eukaryota > Viridiplantae > Streptophyta > Magnoliopsida > Solanales > Convolvulaceae > Ipomoea > Ipomoea triloba. The sequence continues at coordinate 14,423,115 of NC_044916.1, read as the reverse complement.
CCTTCCAGGCAGAGAAAAATCTTGCTTGGGAATCTGATTGGGCTTGGGATGTAGGTAATGGTAAGGATAGATGAGGTTGTGGTAATTTATGTTTGGGTTTATTCCTCCTATGATATTCTTCTAGGATAAAAGAATCTGTCGGAGGAAACATAGGATTTCCAGACTGGAAAGATGGGCTTGTCAAAGAACTGGTTTGATAGAGTGGTGCTGGAACAGGGGTTGTCGAGTAGTTTTGGGGTGTATCAAATAGATTGGGTTGATAAGGTTGTTTGGGCCTGATCTCTGATCTTAACCGTTCTATCATGTTCCGGACAGAAGCAGCCTCATTGGGTTGGTATTGGAAGTGGGCTTAAAGGGATTGACCATAAGATGGTCTTTCAAAAGGGATCTACTCCAATCTTTTCTCTAAAATCTGGATCCTTGAGTCAATCTTTGAATAGTATTCTCCAGATTTGTGGCTTAGCTCAACAAGGTTGTTTGAAATGGATTTGAGAGTGCGATTTTGAGCTAAAGCATTCTCCGTCTACTAGTTTAAAGTCTGCTCAATGGATGGTTGTCCTCTTAACTGGCCTGATGGTAGAACTTCATTAGGAGCTGGGATCTTTGGTGCATGCATAGAACCTCCTCTTTGGAAACTTTTCAAGGGGGGGAAATCCTCCTCATAGGTCTCTGAGATCACCATTGTTGGGATAGCTATTTCATCATCATCACTATCATCCTTCCTTCTGGATCCTCTTCTAGAGGGTTTGCAGCTGGGTCTCCTCTGTGGCTTCTCTGTTGGATAACATTGCTTACAATCATCTTCGCATAAATCAAAGAAATAGTGATTTGAGATGGGATCTTTAAACCAGAAAACTGGTTTGCCAAATTTGTTGAACGAATGAACAATTTCACTCATTCCTGTGTTCCCATAACCAAGGAAAACTGGTTCTGAATCATCATCATCTGGATCATAGTCAAGAATCTCCTGGACATGCTCCTCTTGCCTTTCTCTGGCTTCTTCTACCATGTTGATGGATGGTAGAAATTCTATCCTTTTTAGATGAGCATGATTGAACGAGATTCCAACAGTACCATCCTTTCGTCTGCTGATGGTAGCCTCGTTGGATTCAATTGGCCTGCTGATGATCAACTCCTCTTTTGTGCATCTCCTGGGGACCTTGGTACATGTAACATTTCTCTATTCATCAGTGACTAGGATGAGAGCTTCTCCTCCTCCTGGAATCTTCATATCGAAAGCATGGTCTTGCAATCGATAAGACATCTGGTAGTGAACGGTAGCTTCAATAGCATCTTGCTCGGCATGCTTAGCTCCAACAATATGGACCTGAAATTTTAACGTATCTTTAGAAGATGAATGCGTTTGTTTGAGCTTACCATGTTATTCTATCAATATAGGATCATTAGAATAAACCCTATATCCCAGAGCAATTTCCAAAGTGTGGAAAGGGATTTCTTATTTGAAAAATCTTTTGACACCCATTTTTTCCTTTACCCTATATTGTAAGGAAACATCGAGGACGATGTTTATTCTAAAGTGTGGAAAGGACGCACTTTGTGCTTAACATGCTTATTTGCTTAGAATTGGAAAGTTGAGCTCTTGGGAATGATAAACGGGTGTATTTGCAATAAGAAAAGAAAGTTATTGATTGTGTTATCTAGAGATAATTTTGACTAGATGCCCAAATTTTTATTCTTGAAATATCTTTGAGGAAGTTACTTTTCGCACCCATGAGAGTGTTTAGAGCCAAATAAGTTTATATTCTTGCCTGCTTGCATGATGTTCGCCTCTTATTTACGTATGACCTTAGTCAAGGATCTCTCGAATTGAAGTGGGAGTGTGCACTTTTTAATTTGAGAAAGATAAATTTTAGCGAGGCCCGGAATTGAACTAACCTTGGTAAGACATGGGGCAAAAGGTGAGCTTGGCTTAAGAGAGAAAAATCCCTTAATGCCAAAAGTAAAAGGCACCAGGGGTTGCATGGAGAAAAAGTTGAAAAGGCAAAAGGCCAATCACCGAGATTAAAATTGAGCAAAGCCAATTCGCTGGGTTGCGTTCAACCATAGTCTTCGCTAAACAAAAAGCTTTATCTGGAGTCGGTTGTTCACATAAAAGGATTCCAGGAATTTAGAAAATAAGAGATGAGGTGAGCCGCTTCGCTAGGATTCGGTACCCATTGCACTGTCTTCGAAAAAGCATGGAGCTCCATGTGAAGTCGGGTTGCTCGATGGTGTTATCCTAGGAAGTGAGAAGAAAAGGGGGACCGCACTAAGTCATAAGCGGTGAGTGGTCCATGCCCCTATCCTCACTTATTTTATTGTTGGGCTTTTGCGTTTAGGACGGAAGGGTTGATTAACTAGTGCACATCGTTCCCACTAATGGGATCGGCTAGGGGCCCTAATTAAATGATAGGTGAATTCGAATTTTGGAATTGCATGCTTGCGCGTGGTGTGATAAGTGTGTTCCTTTATTTTTATTGTTTATCTACGAAAGGTTTTTACTTCCCTAAAATATTCCTTGAGTTAATGGCATATGACCAACATCCTTTGTTGATAACACACCATTTTGATTGACCAAGAATTCTGTTTTGTATGAATGAGTATCTCGGAAGCTTATGTGCTTAAGGTATATTGTCTTGCTTGAGGGCAAGCAAGAAGTAAAGTGTGGAAACTTGATAAGCTCCCAAGATACCCATTATTTGAGTGCAAACTAGGGTGCTTTATAACGTTTTTAGTATCCTTAAATTATAATTTTATGATGATTTGTGCTTTAAATTCATTAACCGCGCACAAAGCTATCTTTGGCATAATTTGAGACAATACAGAAGTCCCAGGAGCTAATAGGAACGAAGAACGAGCTTAAGGAGCAAACCAAGCAAGTCTAGAGCCCCGAAGGACCCGGAATTATGCCCGCACACGTGGTGGTGCGCATGGCAACATTCCAGTAGCCAACCACGCACGTCCACATGCGTGTGGGAAACGTGGATTGTACTCTGCGCGAGATTTTTCCTAGGGCGAAATTACGGAGACTATTTAAGCCCCCTTGATAGAATTTCAGAGGAGAGCCCCTTTTTCCATTTTTGGGAGAGTTCCGCCTTCTTGCAATATTTTCATTTCTTAGTTTTTAGAATAGTTTAGCTTAGAAGATTCTCCTTGTAGCAAGACAACAAGCTTGGATTGAAGGAATACTTCAATACTAGGTGATTTCTATTTCATCTTAATCTATTTTACTATTTTGTTCTTGGATTAAATTAGCTTTTGTCTTTGAATTCTTGATCATGAGTGGCTAGTTTAATCTAGGGATTTGGATTGTGTGAAGATATGTTACAAGTGTGATGATCTTATATCTTATTTTCGATTTAAATCTTGGATTGTTGGAATTTCTATTCCTGTCTATTGATTGTTGTTTTGATTATTTCTTGTTTGGATTTGGCCAATCTAGATGAGAGATTGAGCTCTTGACTCTTTCATGTCTTTGATTAGAGTTAAGATTGAAAGCTTTCTAACAATCATAGATCCTATGGACTTCTTAAGAATAGTAGGAAAGTGTGTAGCTAAAGTGTTCGATAAAATGTCTCTTAGGATTTTGGTTGCTTAAAGGCACTCCTAAGTCCAAGAAGCCTTAGTACACAGAGGTGGAAGAGGACTAAGAAGACACACTCCTGAATAGCCAACATCTTTGCTCAGTTTATCGATTACCTTAGACACATTAGGATGCAACATAGATGAGCACTATCCAATCCCTTACTTTTCTTACACACATTTATTCACACTTGTTTTACTCATATTCTCTTACCAACGTTATGAACCCTTTCACTCTCGAATCATCATTCACCACATTCAAATCTCTAGCATGACTCAATCATTCGAACATACAAACGTTTGACACACCTCCACGTCCATCCTTCGAGACCGACACTTGGGGAGTCACTGACTTTCCGTTTTATCATACACATATCTTTTGATGATCCTCAACCCCTAAGCAAAATACTACTCTCGTCAAAGACTCAACAAGCCAAGAGATACTCAAAAGGACTTAGGGTCTCCACACACAAAATTCAGATTCATTCCCAAGAGAAACTACTCCACCAACAGTGCTCAACTTAGAATATGAACACAGTACATACTCAAGATAACAACCAAGGAATCAACCAATGATACTAGCTCAACAAGTCAAGGTAAATGACCAAAGATCATGAATAAATACTCAACAGCCAAAGTGGAATACTTAACAATATGTTCAAGACAAATTCCAGAATCAAAGATGAATCAACAGAGTCAACAGACCAAAAAAATAGCTACTAGAACATAACAAAAAATGAATAGAAGGAACGCATCAACGGAACACACAGAACCGCCATGCCCCATCGTCCAACCTAATGGAGCACATCAACGGCACACTCGGGTCTGCCGCTCTCTTCCTCATGAAGAGGCGGACCCCTTTGACGGAACATCACCTTTCGCCACTCCCTTCCACCAGACACTTGCGGAACTCTTCGACGGGACACATTATACCGTCCAAGTGCACCGCAAGTGCAACCCCAACACAGATTCCAGACTCATAAAAGAATACACGATACTCATTTCCAGAATACGAAATATGATCAGATTACACATATTACACATCTCAGAGGTAAAACAATGCATGGAATCCATAACAATAAATACTCATTGTAACCCCTCGCCTATTCCAATGAGTCTAGGAAATAAGCTGCGATTATAAGTGCCGGTCACGAACCATAAAATTTTTAAGGAACGAATTTTCAGCTCGGATTTCCTAGGAAATGGATGATTATGCATATTATGACTAAGTATGAACTTCCTGCTTAGTTAGTTGGAATTAGACGGACTACAAGGGTGAAAATTTATTTTGACCGTAACATCGCAGAATTTCGCGGTGTACCGAACCTAGCCTAATTTTGAGGTTTAGTCTAGAATAAATTTTTGGTTTCAAAATTATTCCTGTTTAAATTATTTTCCACCGAAACTTTATCTGTTTGAACCACAACTGATAAGTTGGAAGATATTTTATTATTTTATTATTTTTTTTCCAAGCTTATCACATAAGATTGGGATCAATATAAAAGCAATTTCCCATTTCTTCAATTCTTCATTCCCATTTCGCGAGGAGAGAGAGAGATGATTCCATTTCCATCTTCTTCACAAAGCTTCAATTTCCATGGCAAATTCCTTCACATCTCTCAATTTTATTCGGTAAATCTTCGTTTTTATTCGGTAAATAGTTCTATTTTCCTTCCTAGAGCATGGATTTGAGATTAATTTCTTGAAATCTCTTGTTATGGTGTTGATTGTGATCTTAGGATTTTAAGGTGAAATTTGGGGAAATCAACTCCAAAAGTCTTCTACGAGGACTAGTAACCCGGTGGAGGTAAGGAATTCCCTTAAGTTGGTTTAGTCACTTGAAATTAGATAATTGATTATTTGGTTGAAATATGGTGTTTTTGGAGCTTTGGGAATATTTTTGTATACATGTTCATAGCTTGGATATGCTTGTATATGTTGTATTTATGTCCATATAGGCTTATACTTGTGAAAATAGTGAAAAGAAATCAGGATAGATTCTGGCAGTAACTTCCGAGATTTATTGGGAAATATTGGTAAGGTATTTTGATCCTATTTTTTTTAGACATGTAGTTCTATAAGTGTAGAACCCGCATATGAAATTTAATAATGATCGGAATAGTATAAGTATGGTTTTCGGAATTTTTCCCAAAACTGGTCCAGAGAGAGGAAAATTTCCGGACAGCACACTGCCAAGGGCAAAGATGGAATTTTCTGTGTTTATTCGTGGATCAAAATGACCAAAACTTTTTATGGACATCAAGTACTATAAGTTGGGGTTCTACCATAAAAATTTCAAGTGAAAAAGAGTTCGGGAACTAGTTTTACCGGCTCAATCTTTCGGACTGCGCCAAGCTGAAATTTTCTGAATTATGCTTAGTATGATTATGGATGTGTTAATGATAATTGTGAGGTAGTTAGTGAGTTAATGGTGATAAAGTTAGGTAAAGATATTATTATGATGTGTATTGAGGAAATTGTCATATGGAAATGTTGAGATAAAGGTTGTATATGGTGAATCTTGAGAAAGTAGTTGTTGGATGTTTTTGGGTTATGGTTAGGCAATGACCTTACCTATTAGAATTTATATATATTTGGATGTACGATATCCTCAAGTTATGATCTAATGGTGTTGATCATAGTGGAAGTTTTTGAGGACGATAGTTAAGGATGTTGGTTGATTTTAAGTGTGAGATGGACATATGAAGTGTATCCAAAAATGTTTATGAAAACTTACGTTGAAAAACGTATGCTATTTTGATATAAAGGTTGTCAAAACCTTATTGTTCGAGAAAATGATGTTTGAAAATCCTTCAGGGGCTAAAGAGGTAGCCGATTTCAAATATTGGACTCATTGGTGAAATATGTCCAAAAGAAATGATTTGAGTAAGAAAAATTGAAGGAAGAATCATGTTTTCAAAACCGTAGTTTCTAAAGTAAGTTGAGGAGGACCTTGATTGACCCACGGGTGGCTTTAAGTGCCCTTGCCCAGTGGTCGTTATATTATATTGTTAGAGCGAAGTCTATTCGCCGTTATGTCGTCATGTTGGGATAAGGAGAGGTGCCCACGGGAAGGCTTGAGTGCCACGGCCCGGGGTTGGGATAAGGGAGGAACCTACGGGAGGGCTGGAGTGCCATGGCCCGAGGTTGTAGGCCTCACTCTTACTATATGAAACTAAGGAAGTTTTAAAGACGAGAAAAGAGTTATTTTGTAACATCTTTGAGAAAGAAATGATTTTGTCTTACGAGACGAGTGGATGTTGTTTCACTAAATGTTTTCAAACCTTTGTCTACTTTTAAGTGACAAATGGATTTCCTTACTTAGCCGTCGCGCTAACTACACTTCAATGTGTTCTTATCAGTTGCAGATTAGTGTGGAGCCCTGTAGCCGATGAGCTAAATCGAAGGGAAGTGCAGGTTGAAGTTTACTCTATCTTAGAATAGATACTCTGGAAGAATGACTTCCTTATATATAAGTTTGATATTGATGTTGTGTTTTGATGTTGTATGTTGATGTTGATGTTGTAAGTTTAGCCTTAGCACTTAGAGTGGAGTTTTATCAAAGAGGTGATAGAATTCACTCTAGGTGTGGCGGTGACACCCGGTTTTCTGCTGATAAGATGTAAGCTTCCGCAGCATATGAATACTGATTTGTAATAAATGTAAGAGTTGAAAATTGGGGTGTTACACTCATACTCATCACAATGAAAGGATAATGAACACAAGTTCAATAATCCACAAGATAGGTTCACAGATCAACAAAACAAAGGTTAATACACCAAGAAATTCCACAGGATTCCAAACACCAAATAATATTCATAGATTCATGAGTGAAAGTAAGTTTTAGTGTAACATGGAAGATTACCTCTTGAAGCTTCTAACAATCCAAGCACTCCCCACTTCTATGCTCAATCCCTCAAGCCACCTTCACCTCCTTGATCATCTTTACCCCAAGAATCCCCAAAGAAGAGATAATAAGAACTTGTAAAAAGACTATGAAAAATGAGAAGGAATGCAACCTACCTAAGGATTTATACTTACCCAAGCACCATGACTCCTAAAAGAGCAACCTTTCTTGAAGTCTTGCTAAGATGGAAGATAATGTATGTTTAGGGTTCTTAGGAAATGAAAGGGTGATGAGAATTCTTTTTGTAGGAAGAAGAAAGAGCTAGGGATTATTATTATAAGGCTTTTATATGGAAATAGGCTTATTCAAATCAAATATTAATTTGAGGAATATAAAACATGGTCCTTCAAGATTGGGCCATTAAACATTCACTTTACTTATTAAGAATACAAGGTCCAAATGGGAAAAATCCCTTATAAGATTAAATCAAGGAATTGGGCCCTTTGATTAAATAAATAAACTAGAATAGGAAATATATCTTTATTAAAGCAACGGAGCCCAATTAAATAAAATAAATCTCACGGTAGAAATAATTACTGAGGTCCAAGGCTGGAATTAAATCCGGGGTATCACACTCCACCCCCCTTAAAAGAAGCTTCGTCCCCGAAGCTCAAAGCTCACGGGAACAAGAATCAAATGGTTAGAAAGGAATGAAAGGTCGGTCAAGGATTAACGGAAAGATTACCTAGCAAAACATGAACTCTATAAGCATACTAAACTTCTAACTCCTAAACTCCCAACTTATCCCAACCCATGTACAACATGCAAAAACTAAGCTTGTCTTCTTACCTTGATTAAACAAAGACGGGTAAAACATAAACAAGGGATCTAATATGGGAAACGCTGGAACAACCCGCTAACCTGGAAAACTACCACGAGACGAACTGTCAGGAGCTTGGAACGGACCGGAATGCAAGTACTCAGGCGGAACCTCAATGCCCAGCTTAGCTTCGATGAAACCCAACCGCTGAAAGCCACGATCCACCCTCAAATCTAAGGAAGAGAACCTTGCTTCAACCATACGGTGCATCTCTTGTAGCTGGAGAAGCACGGGATCGACGGGTTGCGCAGAATGTATAGGATCGTGATGCTCCTTCCTCCGATGCTCTCGGTCGATCTCGTCCTCTGACTCCTTGTCTCTGGACTCCTCCTCAGAACTCTCCTCATCCTCGTCTTCGTCTCCTGCCTGCTCATCCTCCTCAGGTGCAATCAAGCCCTTCAGCTTCTTGTATGGAATGTCATATCGATCTATAAGCACCCTACTCTCATCTGGTGGCATCTTACTCAGCTCGTGAACAGTGATGTACTCATTCCCCTCTACCTAGAATAACCCATAGTGCTGAAGATTCGGGGCATTAAAAAAACCATGAACCGGTTGCTTGGCTAACTCCCCGGTCACACGTACTTTCTTGTTCTGGAATATCCAACTCAAAACCATCCCATACGGCAAGTTGCGGCGCTTCGCCGTTTTGCAAAATTCCATGTGTGAAACCATCAAACTAGGCAGGTTGAACATGATCTTGTGTTTCAAGAAATAGGCAAAAGTTCACTCTAGGCAAGCCACCAGTTTGCTATTGTTCCTGTTGGGCAACAAACTTTCTCCTACGAGCATAGTTAGAATATTCTGCTCTCCAGACAAGTCATACTTAATGGGCCTAGCATCCAGGGTGATGCCTTTCTCGTGCCCCAACATATATCGCAGATAGTCACGGAATCCTACCTCTGGAGTCTTAATCTAATAATTCCTATCATACTGGTACACGCCCCCTAACGGTAACTTAAGCATCTTAGCAAGCTTAGGTGGGTCAAGGACGATCTTTACCCCCTTCACAATTGAGGTGATCACGGGCACTTGGTTAACCTTTTTAACCCGCATATTTTGGTAAAATTCCTTGACCAAATTGGGGTAGACTACAATCTCAATAAGCAAAAATCGCTGCAACAATCCTTGAAAATTTAGCATATCAACAAGCTCGGGCGAAAAATGTAAGGGATCGAGAGCTTTACCATCAACGACAGAGTATTGAATACTTCCTTGACCTTCTTCCTCATTAGGCATATTTCTCCTTAGCATTTTGGGTTGGAGGTTCACTGGACTGCTGGTGTAGCTAAAGTGCACTGGAGATCACGAAGGAATGCACTGTGACCCTGATGCCTAGCGACGATCGGACGGCGTGCCTTGCCTGATGCTTCGACGGAAAAGCTTCATGGAGTTTTGGGGCTGCGGTACTGCTATTGGAACGAAAAGAGACGGAGAGGAAATGGTCCGATAAAACAAAAGGGAAAGAGGTAGGGTTTTAATTTGGGTGGGAAGAGGAAAATACGGAACTGCCCTCCCTACTAACGGAACACCCTCGCGAACTAACCCGCACCACCACCCTGCTTCACGTGCTCACGCAGAACCCCTCGTGGAATGACCCTGATCGCTTTGTTTTTCCGCAAGACTACGCGAGAGCACTCCGCGGCATGGCCTGCTCCGCGCCCTTCCTCCACACCGTTAAGCTTACCCAAGTTCAAAACAAAGATCGAGTCTTGTGCCTTAGGACCAATAGGTCATCGTGGTCGGGTGGTTCAGTCCCTTGTTGCTTCCCCCTCACCACGGGTTCGAGTCTCCCCCTCATGCACACATGGTGATACCTTCTTGTCCCCATCTCTTTCTTGTCTTCTTTTCTTTCTTTTGCTTGACCTCGATCTAACGAACTTCCCACTTTGCAACTTGGGGACAAATTCCCGGGCTTTACCACTTAAATGCTAACTGAATTTCTACGCAATTCGCATGGTTCACTTAAAGGTTCCACATACTAGAGGCAACCTAAAATTACCCCTAACTATATGCCTACATGCAATGCAACTAGAGATTAAGCTCAAGGGTTACCTTCATTCAGCCCGTTAGCTTTAGCCTGAGTTCGGCCCATGACGAAGATCTTCCTTTGCTGCAGTCTAGTCTACGCCCCACGACCACCTCCCGGCTTGCTCCCACTCTTGCCCTCGGTTTCTTTCAGAGGTCTAGTTGAAGTATGCATCCCTAGGGTCGCCCCTGGCCCAGGGTGGGACGGTCCTCCCTTCCCGGACACGCACTCGAACGCTCTATGTCCCCACTGACCGCAACTGAAGCACTCAACCAAATGCCCTTCGCAATCTCTCCCAGGATGGTCTCTCTCGCACCTCCTGCAGTGAAAGTGCCACTCTTTGGCTCCGTCGCTCCTAGGCCCTTGCCCCAAACTAGAGCGAGATGTGCCTCTACTACTAGCACCACCCCTCTGAAAGCTCCCCCCCGAATCAGAGCCCCCAGGCCTATGCCTCTTAGAGTCTGACGCACTACCCCCCCTCCCCCCGGGTCTCTTAGGGCGGTCCTGCACTCCTCGCCGGATAGTCAACACCCGATAGTGGTCTGTCGCGCTACTGTAGGCTTCACTCAGCGTACGGAACTTGAATACAACTAATGCCATGCGGGTGTCCAAGTTTAGCCCGGCCACGAACCTTTCAATCTTGCTTTACTCCGTCGGAACCAACACCAGGGCGAAGCGAGCCAACTCAAGGAAACGCTTATGATAATCCTGCACTGACCGAGAACCTTGCTTGAGGTGCAAGAACACTTCCTACATAGCCGCCTTCACGTGCGCGGGGTAAAAGCGGGCGCGCATCTTATCCTTGAAGGTCTCCCAGCCAAAGTCAGGTTCCTGCCTCATGACCGGACCCTCATGGACCAACCAGAGGTCGGCTTCATGCTGCAAGTAGAAGCTGGCCATCTCGACCCGCCGCCCTTCCGGACACTCTTCCACCGCTAGGATCTTGTCAGAGCGAATCCACTCCTCGAGCACCACCGGATCCTCCTGCCCTGTGTAGAAGGGTGGGTGCTACCCCGCCACCCTCCGGACTAGGTCTGGTTGCCCAAGTTGATTGTTCTGGACCATCGTGTTCCCCAAGAACTGCGTAATCTGCGTCAGCTGCTGGTGATTCTGCATCAACTGCTCGCCGAACTGCACGTCGGGGACATCCTCACGCCTCCTGGGTGGCACCATGGTTGCTACGAAAAAGGTATGCGAGCTATGAAAAGATACGTGCGATACTGGCGGCCTTCCCAATTCGCGCAAACAAAGTAAGAACACGGCCACGACAAACAAGCAAACAACGCAAACAAATATAAGTAAGATACAAGTAAAACGAGTCCTCATCGAGAGTCCTAGTTGTCACACGTCCTAGGAGTCACGTTTCCTTAACTTCTACTGATCAAGTCCTAGAGTCTCAAGTGTTCAAGCCCTAGGATTCCTACTTAGACCTCAACACAGGCTCTGATACCAACTGTGACACCCCTAACTTTTTCACGCTGAGATAGGCATAAACTTAATATAAAAGCTAGCAATCTCAGGATTAACATCATAATAAAGCGGAAGCATTCTAATACTCAAAAGAATGTCATGCCACATCTAGGAAAATCCAACTCTAGATGCACAGGCTAAAATCCATAATACTAAACCATAATGTAAAGATAGCTGTAATAGTCAAATACAGAAACCATAAACTCAGGCACACAGGCCCAAAAACGTCTAAAACAAGTTCACTAGTCTAAGCATATCATGAAGCGGATCTATCACTAGCGCGCTCTTGGCTCAGACTACTCCATACCTGGAAAACAATTTAGGAAAACATTAGCAAAGGAATGCTAAGCAATCAACCACTCACACTCGTGAGAAATACATAGTATAGTATGGTCTGTAAATAGGTTTACACACACGTATAGAATATACGCACCAACGAAACTATTCTTTATTTTAAATTAGATGACTCAACAACAACAAGCTGAATAACTCACAAACCAAAGACTTGACAAAGATGTTTGTATGTGGTGAGTGAACGTGAAGTGGTACGGAAGGTGGTAAAACGAAGAGTCAAGACTCCCCGAGTGTCGTGTCTCTCAAGGATGGCGAATGGGAATCGAATTAGTGTGTTGGCATCTAAGAGGTTGAAGAGAAAGAGTTACGGGAGTGCTAAGAGTTGGATTCATTTGTAAGAAGGGGAAGGTTGATAGTGGTTGTGTAAAATAAAGAAAAGTAAAGTGGAGATTGGGGCTTTAGGCTTTTCCATGTGGTTTATCTTTGGATGGTTTTGCGAGTGCAAGTTGTGGAATAGACTAGGGAGTTCGTGGCACATCACCAAGTGGCGTCACACTTTGGACTCCCACATCCTCATTCGGTTGGGGCATTTCATCGAACACTATGTCTACCACTCCTCTCGGATCTTGTCCTTTCGGACTAAGAGCGGAGATGTGGGTGAGTTAGACTCGCGAGTGGCCGCTATCGCGCACACACTCACTTCCTTTGGGTTTGCTACCTAATGTGGCCACAAAAGGCACAAAGCTTGAAGAACATCATCCACACAAGTTCAACATCCAACAAACAAGCAATTCACAAATCAAAGCAATAATATTAAACATCCACATAGATCTACCATGGGGCCACCAATCCCCTATCTAATCTACTCTATCATACTAGAGAAACAAGAAAGAGAAAGGAAAATTCAAAGAAACAAGTATTGAATTAGAAAATGAAGAGAATGGTTACCACCCTTTTGAGAAGGGGATCTTACAACCTTGATCTTGAAAATCCAATCTCCTCCCTTGCCCTTGATCTATTCTAAAACTTATGAAAGAAAGGAATTTTCTCCCAAGAGGGGAGAAAACCCTCTAAATCTATTCTACCCTATTCTAAGAATTTTCTGATCTAGTCTCCTCCTTTTTTAGGGTTTAGGGCAAAAGGGATTTATATAGGTGACAAAAAGGGGACAAATTCCCAAAATTGCCCTTGGCCCGACCACGCTTGCTCACACGCGTGTGAGTGACGTGGTGGCTCTCTAGAATAACTCCACGCTCAGCCACACGCGTGTGAGGCTGCGTGGGACGCTACTGCATTTCGGCTTGTTTGTCTTTTGCTCTATTTTAGCTTCAAATCCCTCTCCAACCTGTGAAATACTTCAAAGCTCTTTCTAGAAATGATGTTAGAAGATTTTAATCGCATTTGAGCTAAAATGCATGAAATTGTTGTAATCGGATGCTAAAACGATGCGATTTTAATCTAATAAAGGCCCCTTATAAGTGCTATCCTTGGTACTTATCAAGACTCTTCCAAATGAAACCAATATCCACTACGAACGCATAAGACAACAAGTCTATAACAAGATACAACCTAAATCACAAGTCCCACCGAATAACCACAAAAGAAACCTACCGAAGACAATCTCACAGCACTCTCACAGAGTGACCCCAAAACCACAATACAAAGAATAAGATCCAAACCACAACCACCAAACCATCATACCAACCACCATACCAAACCACCATACCAATATCACAACACAGAGGCATAAAGCCCAACCTAGAGGCATACAATGCCCATTACCACAGAGGCACAAGGCCCAACCACAGAGGCATACAATGCGCAATCACAGAGGCGCAAAGCCCAACCACAGAGGCATATAATGCCCATTACCACAGAGGCACAAGGCCCAACCACAAAGGCATGCAATGCCCATTACCACAGAGGCACGAGGCCCAACCACAGAGGCATACTGTGACACCCCGAAATTTCGTCACCATTATTGTTACAAAATAATTTCGGTTCATCTTTATTGTTGTTACAAAATTCAATTTTAGCCAAAAAATTTTCTATCGATTCATTTTCAGAAAATTTCAGCTTGGCGCAGTCCGAAAGATTGAGCCGGTAAAAATACTTCCAGAACTCTTTTTCACTTGAAATTTTTATGGTAGACCCTAAACTTATAGTACTTGATATCAATAAAAAGTTTGGGTCATTTTGATCTTCGAATAAACACAAAAAATTACATTTTTTCCCTTGGCAATGTGCTGTCCAGAATTCTTTTCTCTCTAGACCAGTTTTAGGAAAAAATTCGAAAAGCATACTTTAACTCATTGGGTCGTTATGAAATTTTATATGTAGATTCTAGACTTGATGAACTTTATATCTGAAAATTTTGGTATTAAAATACCTTACCTAAATCTCCCAATAAATTTCGTAACCTTAGTCAATATTTTTAGCTCCTGTCAATCCTAACTTTCCTTTGTCACTCTTTAACTGATTAAGCAGCCCATGTACATCCACCAAATCCTAATGCTATTCCTAATCATTTCTAATTATAATTATTATCCTAATAATTGTTATCCTAATTATTATTATCACCTAATTACTAAATACACGTCATTCCATTCCTAATCTTCTCCTTATACATACATACACACACCTAGATTCCTAATATATATTTACACGGCCAGTGGAGAGCAAAGGGAAAATAAAACCAGTCAATTCCAATCTTGCTCCCTGTCATCCCTCTCCCATAGCCGGTTTTCACCCCAATAATGAACAACATCCACAGAAACAGAAGCCGTATGCCCGTCTCTCTATTGTTTTGTATACGTACATATATATGTAGAACTTTCAGAAATTCTCTCTTCATCTGGTGAGCTTTAAGGTAGTGATTGGTGGCCGGCAGTGTAAGATGGTTAAGCTTGATGAGGATGGCCTATGTGTAGTATGGTGAGTTTTTATTTATTTATGGAGTAATAATATGATATTTATGATATTAGTTGGTGATGATTATATTGTGATTATTGGAAGTTGATGATGGCGAGATGCAGAAACTGTATTGGGGAGATGAAAATAAAATAATTAAGAGGATAAAGTAGATAGGATAATGATATTCTGATGAGAAGAAAATTAATGTTGATGGATTAATTAGAATATGGTTATATGAAATATGGATTTGTTGATTAATGATGAAATGAAAATGGCGAAATTTTATGTTTAGGCTGATGATGATGAATTGAGATAAAGATGGTAGTTGATCAGATGATGATGGAGAAATAATATAATAACGAAAGATGATGAGGTAATGATTATGCTTGATTAGATGTTAATGATGGTTAATAACAAAGATAATGGTATGATGATAAGGAGGAGTACGAATGGTGATATGCTGTTAAGAATTAGTACTGGATTGAAATGAATAATGTTAATAAGGTTTGGCTAGTGAAGTGCTAATATTTTTCAGAGGAGTGGTGCCAGCAGTGGAGGTACTTTCCGCCCTGGCTCGGGGCAAGGACCTAGGGATGACGGAGTTCGAGAGCGGCACTTCCACTGTAGGAGATGTGGAAGGGATCATCTCGGGAGAGATTGTGAGGGGCATCTGGTGGAGTGCTACAGATGCGGACTGAGGGGACACAGAGCTTATGAGTGCATGTCCAGGAAGGGAGGATCGTCACAGTTCAGACCGGGTGCGACCCCGGGAGCCCCGACAGCGACCTGATCTTCCAAAGAGACCGAGGGCAGTGGTGGGGGCAAGTCGAGTGGAGCCCGAGGGCAGCAGGCTGGGCCGCAGCAAAATAAGATCTTTGTGATGGGCCGGACCCAGGCCCAGGCGAAGGCTAGTGGGCTTAAAGAAGGTAACCCTTGAGCTTAATCTCTAATTTCATGGCATATAGGTGCTTTTAAGGACCTTTTCTCTAAGGTGCATGTAGTTAGTTGGGCCTTTAAGTGACATTCCGTTAGCTAGGGGGGAGGGATTTAAGTAGCGTTTAGGTAATAAGTTCGAAGATTCGGTCTCGTGGTACGCAACCAAGAAGATCATGAAGAAGTTCAAAGAAAAGGAAGGAAGAAGTAAAGAAAATTGAGGTCAAGACAAAGGTTCACACGCACCAGGGCTCAAACCCGCACCCAGGGGCAAGTGGCAAGGAGACTGGACCATCCAACCGTGTCAATTCGTTAGTCTTAGGTCGCAAGATCGCGTTTTTGGTTGCTGTTCGAGTAAGCGTAGCCGAGCGGATAGGGTGAACGGAACTGGGCACTCCGTGAGTGTACTCCGTGTGTGTGAGCGGAAGGAGGCAACGGACCAAGGTCTTCCGTGAGGTGGTTTCGCTAGAGGAAGAATAGTGAACTGACGGCCCGAGGTTTTCCATTGAAGAGGTTCCGCAGGATCAAAGGGTACATGCATCATTTTTGTTCCTACCCGGATTAAAACCCTACCATCGGCTCTTTTTGTTCCGTTTTCTCCCCCGTAGCAGCGAACAGAAGACCAGTGACCTCCGTGGGTTCCCTCCGTCAACAAGCAGCCAAGTTTCACCATTCCTAAGTCGAGAACAACACGCCTAGTGCATCACCTCTCTGCTACTTGTTCATTCCCGTTGTAGCAAGTGGTCCAGTGGAAAACAACCTCAAAATGCCCAGAAGAAATCAGGCTGGTGAAAGTGGGAGTCAAGGGAATGTTCAATACTCCATTATTGATGGTAAGGCTCTTGACCCGTTACATTTCTCGCTTGAACTCGTGAATATGTTGAACTTTCAAGGCCTGTTGGAGCAATTTTTACAGATTGAGAATGTAGTTTACCCAACTTTGGTCCATGAGTTTTATCATAATATGAAGGTTAAGAAGGTTAACCAAGTGCCCGTCCTTACTTCGATAGTGAATGGTGTGAAGATTACCTTTGACCCTCCTAAGCTTGCTAGACTGCTCAGTTTGCCGTTAGGGGGTGTAAGTCAGTATGAGCGTCACTATTGGATTGAGATGCAGGAGGTGGGCTTTCGGGACTATCTGCAGTATATGTTGGGGCGAGAGGAGGGCCTCACATTGGATGCCAGGCCCATTAAGCATGATTTGACTGGAGAGCAAAGGAGTTTGACTTTGCTTGTGGGAGAGAGTTTGTTGCCGAACAAGAACAACAGTAAGGAGGTGGCTGGGATGGAGTGTACCTTTGCGTACTTTCTAAAGCATCGGGTTAAGTTTGACTTGCCCAGTTTGATGATTTCTCATATGGAGTTCTGCAAGACGGCCAAGCATCGCAACCAACCTTACGGGATGATTCTGAGTAGGATCTTTCAAAAGAAAAGGGTGAATGTGACCGGGGAGCTAGCTAGGCAGCCGATTCATAGCGTTTTCAATGCTTCAAGTCTACAGTACTATAGTTTGTTCCAGGTGGGTGGGAATGAGTATATCACGGCCCACGAGTTGAGCAGAATGCCAACAGACGAGAGTAGGGAGCTCATAGAGCGTTTCCACATTCCCCACAAGAGGTTGAGAGGGTTGGTCGCGCCTCAGTAGGCCGAGCAGGCGGATGACGACGAGGAGGACGACGAGTTCGAGGAGGAGTCTGAGGATGAGATTGATCGGGAGCACCGGAGGAAGGAGCAGCATGACCCCATGGCGGCAGCCCAGCCGGTTGACCCCGTACTTCTGCAGCTGTAGGAGATGCATCGGATGGTGGAGGCTAGGTTCACGTCGCTAGACCTGAGAGTGGACCGCGGCTTTCAGCGCTTGGGTTTCATCGAGGCCAAGCTAGGTATTGAGGTTCCACCAGAGTATCTGCACCCCGGATCGTTCTCTCAGGCTCCAGGCAGTTCGTCACAAGAAGGTCACCCAGGTTAGTTGAGAGTTTTCGTGCTCGTAATAGATCCTTGTTAGGAATCCTTTTGACCTGGGTGAGTAGTTAGCTTAGTCTTTGCATGATGTGCATGAGTTGGGTAAGTTAGAAGTTTAAGAGTTGGTAGTATAGTATGTTCTTAAGTTAAGTTTGGTTGAGCAATCTTTTCTTTAACCTTCAATCGACCCTTTACTTCTTTGAACCGTTCCGTTTCAAGTTCTCGTGAGCCTTGAGCTTTGGGGACGAAGCTCCTTTTAAGGGGAGTAGAGTGTAACACCCTGTAAATTCGTTCAAGCCTTGAGACTGGTAATTATTTCCACCGGGTAAATTTTATTTGATTTAACTGGGCTTAATCGTTCCAATTGATATACATATATATATTTTTTTCCGGAACTAATTATTTATTCTAAGGCCCAATTCTTGATTTAATTCTTGTAAGGGATTTATTTAAATTGGATCCTTACAATTCTTATAAGTAAGAGCATTTTCATTATAATGGCCCAATCTATTTATTCTTGAAGGATTAATTTCCTACTAACTAGTAGTATAATAAATAATGTGAGACCCATTCTTATAAGGGGCCCATTATTTAATGTCTTTACCCTAGTGTGATACATACAAGATATATGTAATGATCTTTCCCTACTAATATAAAAGTCTTGTACTTACAACCCTATTCCTCTTTTCATTTTTCCTACAAATATACTTCATCATATTCCTTTCACTTCTAAAGAACCCTAAGAAAATCCTACACTTTCTTATCAAGATCCAAGACTAAGATTGCTCTTTTAGGATTGATAAGGCTTGGGTAAGTGTTTATCTTTAGGAATATACCTTGCATCATGTTATTTTCATAATCTTTATACAAGTTCTTCTGTTATTCTTTTGGGGATCTTTTGGGAAAAAGATGATCAAGGTGGAGGTCAAGCTTTGAAAGGAGTTTTGAGGGTTCTTGGTTGAAGTGTGCTTCAAAGAAGTAACCATCATGTCCACTAAAATATATTTTCACACTCTTAATCTATGATAATATTTGGTGTATTGGAATCCTAAGAAATTCTTTGCTGCTTAGCCTATTCTTGTTGTCTGTGAGTTATTTTGATGGATTTATGAACTTGTGTTCTTGATCCTTTGCATATTGATGCTTATGAACATTTGTTGGTATGGATTCCATGATTATTTGGCTTCTTGGAGATGTAATCTGAACAATCTGATCTTATTTTTGTATTCTGGAAATAAACCTTGCGTATTCTGTCTGATCTGGTCTGGGAGGGGTTGGATCACATTGGACCCTAACGGTATAATGTGTCCCGTTGGAGCCTTCCGCAAGTGTGAGGCGGTGAGGAGTGGCGGAGGAGAGAGTTCCACCAAGGAGCTCCGTCTCCTTCTTACGGAAGGGGGTGGCGGAGGGGTGAGGTCCGTTACAGTGTTCCGCCAGTGAAACGATGTTTTCAACTCCAGTAAACTGTTTGTGATCTTTTGGTCTGGTTGTTTCACCTTTGTTTCTGAATGATTGTTGGAGTATTTTGCTGAGTATTTTACCCTGTTTTTGGAGTATTTATTCACCTCTCTTGGTTCATTATATGAGTCTATTGGTGGGTTGAATCCTTGATTATATTCCCTAGGAGTTGGTTGTGTTCATAATCTGAGATGAACACTGTGAGTGGTTGGTTCTTGGGTTGAGTCTGAGGTAGGATATGGAGTGGTGGATCTTTGAGTATATTTGGGGTTATTGAGGGTGAAGTAATCATGGGCACGATTTGCCTCTGTGTATTTGGGCACGATTTGCCTCTGTGTATTTGGGCACTATTTGCCTCTGTGTATTTGGGCACTATTTGCCTCTGTGTAGTATATGGGCACTATTTGCCTCTGCGTATTTGGGCACCGTTTGCCTCTGTGAACTGAGTTCGTGATTGGTATGAGGAATGTTATTATGGTTGGAGGGTAAAGGTTGATGCCTATCCTTGGGTTGAGGTCTGTTTGGTTCCTTACTTGATTCTTGAGTTGTATCGTATCTCGTTGGTTATCTGTTATTCTTAGATATATTGCGGTTTGGTTGTTTCTTATGAGTATTCTATTGAATTCTTGATTCGGATGATATTCTGTTATAGACTTGTTGTCTTGTGCAATTCGATTGGATATTGGTATTGTTGGAAAGTCCTTGGTTTATATTCATTTAGCGTGTTGTTGTTAAGTATCCGATTTAAATACTGAACAGTTCGTTGGTGTATATATTCTATATGGGTGCATAAACCTATTTACAAACTTACTATATATATGTAAGTCCTTGCGGCTGTGAATGGTGCTTGCTTAGCAGTCTTTTGCTAACGGTTTCTTACATGTTTTCCAGGTATGGAATAAGTCTAAGCGAGAGCGCGTTAGAGCTTATCTTTATGAGGCGGCTTAGACTAGTTTGTGATGTTTAGACTTTATGTTTTGGGCCTGTGTGCCTATGTTGAGATTCTATATACTCGTGTTTAGATTTTGGTTGTTTTGACAATATTTGAGGATTTATATCTATGTAGTTCAGTTTGAGTTTTGGTTAGCCTGTGCATCTAGGCCGTGTTTTTCTTACCTAGATGTGGCATGATACCCCTTAGGTTATAAATCGCTTCCGCTATGTATGTTTGATAGTTGAGATAGGCAGCTTTTGTGTTAAAGTTTAGCTATCTCGGCTTGTGAAAGGTTGGGGTGTCACATCAGGGATGGCAAACGGTTCTTGAATTGTGTTGACATTTTTGAAGTAGATTTTTAAGAGTTCTTGAATTGCTTTCTTTTTATTTTGCTTTGTTTTCTTATTTTTGGTTACTTGATTGAAGGAGTGAGCCTATTTTCCTTGAAAATCTTGCTACTCAATTGCAACTTCTTCTAGTTGCGTAATATTTGTTGCTCGTTAAGCTTTGCACGGGAAATTTTCTATCATCAAGCAATTGAAGCTTACAAATGAGTGCTTATACGTATCCCCATGGTTACCCATACCATGGAAGACCATATACAAGAAATATTCCACCCCAAACCTATGAACAATACCCATATTACTATCCAAATCCTTATGAATATCCACCACCACAATATACCCACTCACCTTACCCAAATACTCTACTTTATCCCAACTACGAACCATATCCATATGCTACCTCCTCTATGCTTAATCATGAAAGACTTGATAAACCAACATTACGAGACGGAGAGGAATCATTGAGCTCTATAGCGGAAAGTATTAACAACCGACTTATTCAAGTCATGAAGGAGATCGATCCAAGTTGTGAACCGGCATTGAGGGCCACAATCCCTTCAACCGTTAAGCCTCCATTTCATTATGTCCCCCCATCAAACTATAATCCTGAGAGAAATTGGTATTCTCATTCTTACAACAATACTAGTTATTCACCCCCACCACGACAAAATGACAAATACTTTTACGAAACACCACCTTTTGTTCAAAATTTCACCCAACCTATGCAATATGAGAGACCATCTTCTGAGTACCTTCCGCCGGTCAATGACGAAATCCAAATCTTGAAAGACAAATTAGAAATGTTCATCCAAATGGCCAAGGAGGATACTATCAACCTAAGAAGTGAAATTAGGAGCGAAGTGAAGAAGAACCTTGTCACTCTTCGTGAGGAAGGACTTCCACTAGATGAAATTGAGACTAAAATGCTATCGATGTCGGAAGAGTTCATGAAGAAAATGCTACCACGGGCTAACAATCCATTCCTAGATGCTTCTTTGACAATGGAGACCGAACCGCGAAGTGATGGCAATTTGGAAAGAAGTATTAATAATGAAAAGGTGAGTGTAGAAGAATCCATAGGACTCGATGCCCCGGTACTTCAAGAAGTTTCGACTCTTGAGCTGAACACGCAGCGATGGGGAGAGATTGATAGTGAAGACGAGGATCACGTTGAAATTGTGTAACACCCCAAAATTTCAAGTTTCGGGCTTACTAAAAATAACCTTACTAAAATTAGTATTTTAAATTTCAAATATCATAACTTCAAATAAAATCCATAAAGTCTAGTTGCAGGGTGCTACCGCCACACTTATCCTTACCAGGATAGGTGTAAGGCAAAACAAAACATAAAATTTGAGTCCTCAATTCATAATTCCTTTCCAAAAGATAATATAAAGTCTACTAAGCTACATAAGCTTTTATTAAGTCTTGATAACCATCAAGAACTTGATCTACCGCGCTCATAGCAACCTCATCAGACATTTCCTGTTACTCAAATAGACAACAACAACACATAAAAGAAAAAGGGGTTAGCAAAACTTTGCTAAGTAAGGGACTGCCTGCCCTTAAAACAAATTGAGTAAATAAAATACTTTACCCAAAAACATAGCTGCATTGCCTTTGATTCAAAATTTTATAAATCAAGAAATGATAGAAACAATGGAAGTAGGTTACATATACAATGGGACAGGGTCCTTTAAATCTTAGGCCCTAGTGAACAGCTCCGCGCTGAACACTCCGCATAATTCCCATGCTAATGGAAGCAGGACTTCAACCTTAAGTGTGCACACCCCCGAGTGAGGATTCCAAGCCTCACCGAGAAGTTACTAGTCCTAGTATTCGGGGATTTTTCCTACCGAATACTCCTTAAAACAGGGTAAAAAGACCCTAGTGGTAGGCATAACCTAACCACTCCTCAACTCAACAGGACAATAAATGCCCTAGTATCCGGGGATGGTTCCTACCGAATACTCCTCAAACAGGGTATAAACCCTAGTGGTAGGATTATTCTAACCACTCCTCAACAGGGCATAGCCCTAGTATACAGCATATGACTGAATACTCCACAATGTCAAGTAATTCAATTATCAACATACTTCCATAGTTTGAAAATAATATTTTACTTGAGAAGTTTTGCTCATACAATAAGAATTTATAGGGTAATTTAACCCTTAATTCATCACCATACCATTCACATTTTCAAAATACAATATACATATGTACACTTGTACTCAAAGTAGATACTCATGTCCACATATACACTACAATGGTACGTACGTATAATTGTATGGCATTCACAAATAAACCAATTACTTATTTAAAACTCCCTACGGCATTAGCAAGGAAACCAATTAAATTATTGTTATTAAAAACACTATTAATATAAAGATAACGTACCTGCATACTACAATTCCTCACTTAATCATATACTAAATTTCATACATGTAATTAAAGAAAATAAATATTCTTATACTAAACAAAGGAGAAATAATTATAATACTTGTATCCAACTACATACATACGTAAACGCACATATGCATATCCATATACTCCAACTATATACATACATACGTAAATGCACATATACATATTACATATGGTAAATATACATATATATAAATATACTTATACATACAATCGGTTATAGATACGGTAATTGGATATATATATTTATATACACACACACGGTACATAAATAAATCTATGCATATACTAGAATTTTGTATATAAGCATATTTATAAAATTCTATAATAATACACACACGTACATATATTTACACCTACTGCATAGTATAAAAAATATATATATTTACATATACTTAAATATAAATATATCTAGGCATATATACTCCTAAACTAATATATCCCTACGTACGTACTATAACAAAATAAATATATATATTTTTCTTTGTTTTGTTTTTTTTTCTTTCTTTCTTTGGACCCTACGTACGTACATAGTTATATATATATATATATATATATTTTACTATTATTATTACAATTATTACATACGGTAATATTTATATAAACATACATATACGTATAGAATTTATAGATATATATATATATAACAAAGCAATCCTACACACAGACAGTCATAATCATACATATATTTTTATTTTTCTTTAAAAGTATACATACGTACAACACAATAGAAAATAAAATAAATACATATTTATCTTTTTAAAACATTACACAGACTATATATATACTCATATATAAAATAAAATTTATATTAACAATTGCATAGTTATAACAAGAATTTCTTGTTTCAAATTTCATGTATAGGATCATGCTACTCATAACTAAAAAAAAGAATTTACAAATAGGGTGCACATCAAATCCATTCCACAAATACATATGTTTTAGTTTTTCAACTAAAACATAAAATTAAGGGCAAGCATGAGGTACAAATCCACTTACTTGGAGATGTTTCTAGGATTCCCTTTTTTTTCCAAGCTAGCTTCACACTTGCTCTACTACTCCTTTACCACCATCCAATCACCAACAAAACAACAAACACAATTCTATAAGATACAATCCTAAGACTATAAAATCAACATGACAATAAGGAGAACTTACTGCCAAGATTTTGCACCCACACTTGAGGAATCAACAAGAGGAAGAAAGAAGAAATTTTTTTTTAAAAACAACGAATGGATAGGAAAATGAAGAGCAAAAGAAATACTTCTTTTACTGATGAAACAATCGGCTAAGGGAGAAAAAAATCAAGGAAGAATATGATTAAATCATCACCAAATTTGGATAGGAATATGGAAATAAATAAATTGGTCATAAAATTAGAATTATAACCTCCAATTAGTATTTGTAACTTCTAATTAGTATTTGATCAAATCAATATGATGATTACCCTATATATATAATTTATATAATAATAATTGTCCAGAATATAATACATACATATATACACGGTCACATAATATATATATATATATATATATATATATATATATATATATATATATATATATACTACTATTATATAGTTATTAAAATAATTAGATATGAGATCCAAAAATATTCATACGCATAGTTATATAATATGATGTACCAAATATATATATAAACAAAATATTTATATACATACACTATATATATATATATCATACGCATATATATGCATAACATATAAAATAATTAAAATAAAATTACTATATGTACCATATAATTTAAAATGTAGCATATCATAATAAAATATATTAAATAGTATTATACTATTTAATCCAAATGAATAGGGTTCACGATTTCAATGAATATAGAAGTAGAGTCCAATGAATATGGCTTAGAAACTAAATGAATATCGAGAAAGAATCTGGATAGGATTCAAATGAACGAAATTGGGAGCATAAAATCTCGGGTATTACAAATTGTGTGGGAAGAAGAAAAACCCACACAAGGTAAGACTTTCACTCAAACTCTTATTGAAAATTCTTATGATGTTTGTGATGATGACTCCTTTACAATTTATAATGGTAATCTTGATGAGTGTGATAGAGCCTCTTTTTGCTCATGGGGGTGTAATTCCTTGCAATTTTGTGATGATTTGGGGAGTGAGGATGATATCAAATCTTTTTATTCTTGTGCAAGTGAGCT
The DNA here is from genome assembly GCF_003576645.1 of Ipomoea triloba. Lineage (NCBI taxonomy): Eukaryota > Viridiplantae > Streptophyta > Magnoliopsida > Solanales > Convolvulaceae > Ipomoea > Ipomoea triloba. Next base: position 14,397,855 of record NC_044916.1, on the reverse strand, counting down.
TTCTGGGTATGATGATTCTATGTGGGAGAATGAGGAGTTGCTAGAGATCATAAAAGAAAAGACGGAACAAGGAGAAAGAATTGTCAACATTGACAATCCAATAGAAAATGAGTCGGGAGAAAACACTTTAGATGAGATAGGCGGTGGAGAGAGTGTTCATTGGGAAAGCTTTAAGGACAAATTCTTAGGGGATGGAACCTGTGAAAAGAAGGGAGAAGATGGGTGTGCCATCCTTGAACAATTTAGGATGGTACCCCGTGCTTATTTATCAATAGAACATGTTTTCCCCTCTTTAGTTTTTTGAATTCTAGGATGTTCCCCACCTCCGGGCATACCTTGAAGCTAGAGTTCATGGGACGCTTGGTCGAGTCCCTAAATCGGTGTGCCTCGAAGGATAGGACACACCACGTTTAGCCGGAGACGTTAAATCATGACGCACTTGGGAGGCAGTCCCAACGTTATCTTATATTTAATTAAGTCTTTTACTTATAGTTGATAGAATGTTTTTCTTTTTCATTGATTTAATAATGTTTATATAGCCTCGGTTGACCTAACAAGTGCAGATCATTTATTCGAGAGGCGTGGATTGCCCACAATCAATCAACAAGCCTCGTCATTAGTGAAAGAAGGGAGAAGAATCAAGGTAAAATTTGAACATAACCATCCACGCCTGTCACCACGCGTGTGGGCTGGCATGGGACCAAACCAGTAACCGTCCACGCGCACCACCACGCGTGGTGACGGCGTGTGATAAGCCTCCGAGATACCCATAAATCGAGTGCATATTAGGGTGTTTTGTCACGTTTCTAGCATCCTTACATGATGAATTATGATCATAAATGCTTCAAATTTACTAACCAACACACAAACGCTACTTTTAGCCTAAAGGAGATGAAACAGGAGTCCAGGGAGCCAATAGGAGCGAAAGTTGAGCTTAAAGAACGAACCAAGCAAGATCAGAGCTCCGGAGGACCCAAGGAGATTGCCACACACGTGTGAGTATGCGTGGAAACAATCCAGTAGCCTCCCACACACGCTCACACGTGTGTAGGCTGGCGTGGAGACTGCAATGCGCGAGAATTCACTAGGGTTGCTTTTCGGAGACTATTTAAAGCTCTTTGATAGATTTTCAAGAAAAACTTTTTTCTATTCCCATTTTTAGAACTTCTCTTTCCATTTTTATAGATTATTTTAGGAGTAGTGTAGATAAATTTCCACTGTAGATGTAACACCCCGAACCTACCTTCCCGTACATCCGAGGCCACACCTAGAGAGAGTGTTCTATCATTTATCGATGAACCTCACTCTAGGTGCACAGGCAAAAGGAAACCCTTCTAATCACAACAATCACCAACAGGTACTTAAGCACTTTTATACATATCAACTGAAAAAGTTCCATTACGCAAAATATACATTCTTGCAGTTATACATACATAGGATTGCCCCTCGGGCCAAAATACTAAACAAGGTTCAACTAAGACGCAACTGGTCATGCCTAGCCATCACTAAGGCTACAAAAAAAATATGTACACCAAAAAAAAATTCCCAAAGACTCCCAAGAACCCGACGTCTAGTGAATCATGCGGTACACGGGGCCGGTGAACTCTCCCTAGACCAGGTGCCACTTCCCCTCGTACGAGGTGATATGGTCCAAAAATCGAGAAGTAGTTATGACCATCGACCATTCCTCCCAAACGTCCCGAGGGCTAGGGTCCCAAGGGTATGAGTAGTGCACAATGAACTCAAGGGGATCGCTACCATCTAACGGCTCTATGGGGTAAAAGCCATAAGTAGCCTGGACCTCGTCCATAACAGGGCAAGAGACAAAAGGGGCCGACGGAGCCACAGGAGTATCTGGATTGGTGGGAGCCTCGGGAGCATAACCAGGTGCGTATAGGTCTTCTCCCTCCATCATCTGTATGTACTCATCATAATCCATGCCTTGACAAACATACTCCGGTGAACTTTCGGAGTTCACCGGGCTATAGGAACTAACACTAGACTGCATCTGTTAGGAACACAGCGAAGTGTAGTTAGCACGACGGCTAAGTAAGGATATCCATGGGTCATTCAAAACTAAATAAAGGTTTTGTAAAAAAATTGTTACATAGAAAACCCTATACCTTACTCATCGGCAAAGATTCTACCTACAACAGTTATAAATAGCAACTTGCATACACTATGAGCAAAATTCAATAACGTCTAATATCATTTTCCCTCTTGACAAGGTCATTTGGTAATCATTTACATACCCAATAATATATTGTTAAACAATTAAGCATACTAGTAAGTAGTAGAAAACATAAATCACACATCTTGCTTGTAATCACCTTAGTAGAGAAACCTTTCCCTCATAATGAAATTCTCATCACTTTTCACTCTTCAAAGAGAGAGATCACCCACAACCTTTGGGTACTTAAATACTTGTCACATCTTTCTTTCCCGTAGCTGCGGTGTAACTACGTTCACATTTCAAAATTCCACTTAGTCCTAGATAGAAAGTGTGAGGCCTTTGGAGTTCTTTCTCCACTTTTGACCACTTGGATCGTTGAACTCGGGTTCAGTAGTCATCGCCCGGTCTAATACTGATCCCCTGGACTTATAGGAGCGTTGAAATTATTCCTAGCTAGCCTCACTAGGTTCATAAGACCGACACCTACCCGAACATAGAGTGACTATACTTAAGTATGCACACCCCCGTAGGAGTAACTTTTCCTTCCAGGTGATATAGTACTCGGCGAATAGACTTCGCCCACAGTATGATTGATCATACACATAACCACCATGCGGGATAGGCACTTTAAGCTCATCTTTATCCCGTAGGTTAACAAGGTCCTTCACTACTTTTACTAGAACTAAGGTTTGAAAACATTTTCTACTCTTTACCCTTCCTTGCTTTGAAAATATTTTGGACATACTTGGGTCAATTCCAATACTCGGAAATTAATTCTCCCTTTAACCCAATTCAAAAATTCTCCTTTTCTTTTGCAAAACACTTGGATAATCCACTAACAACGTTTCACAATGGTAATTCAAGTGTGACTAACCTACACTTTCAACCCCACATTCTTCACATAAGTCTCATATTTGACACCTACATCTCAATGCATATAACATATACACTTCCCAACCTCAACATAGGCATAACACATAAAATATATTTATTCTTTACAAGCACATAATGCTACTTCCTTATACTATTTATAAGTTCACCCATATGTAACACTACCTACATAACACATATGCCTAACTACATAGTATTACTCTTCTTACTAACAACATATCTAATTATGGTTTATACATACCATATGCTATATACAAAATGTGACATTTTACCATGTATATACACACATATATATATAGATATTTTCGGCACACACACACCCATATCTATATATATATACACGACACCCACACTTACATATCTACACCCACACGTCACACACACATATATATATACATAGATACATAATTTCTCTTCTTTCTAGTATATATATTCCTATCATATTCTTGTTACACAACTAAGGCATAATCTTCACCTAACACATAGGTTTTCATGTTCACAAGTTAACCACAAACCATAACATAGCTATCAATTATCTAGTTTCAAACAACCTCAACCAATTAAAGGGATTCCTTACCTAAACCGGGTTTCTAATTTCGTAGAAGATCCTTGGAGTTGATTTTCCCCAATTTCACCTTAAAACCCTAAAATTCCATCAACAACATAACACATGATTTTAAGAAATCTTAACTTAGATTCATGTTCTAGGATGAAAAATAAAGCTATCTACCGAATAAAATTGGAGTTTTACCGAATATTTTGAGACATGTGTAGAGATTCTTGGCTATGGAATGTGAGCTCTAATGGAGAATGAAGATGATCTCACTCTCTCTCTTCTCCTTGGATATTTCGGCCACAATGAAGAAGAATGGGAAAAAAAAAATTGGCTTTATGATCTTAATCCACTTGGTTGACTAGTCCACCCCTACATGTGGTATAAAATTATGACAAGTGTCACCTCCCTATGGTTTGGTCTTGGAAAATATCATAGCTTAGACTGATCAGGATTAAATCAGATCAATTCTCGGTAGAAACTAATTTAATTCAAATAATTTTCGAAACCAAAAATTTACTCCAGACTGAAACTCAAAATTGGGCTAGGTTCGGTACACCGCGAAATTTCGCGATGTACGATCAAAAATAAATTTTTGCTGCTATGGGATAATTTAATTAAATAGGAAATTCCAGAATAATAGTATGATGTCTAAAAATCCATTTCCTAGGACAAACGGGTCCGAATACTAGTTCCTAAAATTTTTACGGTTCGTGACCGGGACGTACAATCGCAGCTTATTACTAACTGTCCTTACTTATAATAATTCTTATGAGGCATCGGGGGATCATCTCATGAATGTTATAGCCTAAAGAAATATTTTTCGAACCTTAATCTTACTGGAATAGGTGAGGGGTTACAGTAGAAGACAACAAACTTGGATTGAAGGATTACTTCATTCTAGGTGATTTCTATTACATTTCTATTATATTTTGCTATCTTGTTCTTGGATTAAATTAGCTTTTGTCTTGAATTTCATATCATGAGTGGCTAGTTTAATCTAGGGATTTGGATTGTGTGAAGATATGTTGCTAGTGTGATGATCTTATATCTATTTTTGGATCTAAATGCTTGGAATGTTGGATTATCTATTCTTGTCTATTGATTGTTGTTTTGATGAGATCTTGTTTGGATTTGGCCAATCTAGATGAGAGATTGAGCTCTTGACTCTTTCATGTCTTTGATTAGAGTTAGGATTGAAGCTTTGTGACAATCATAGATCCTATGGACTTTTTAAGAATAGTAGGATAGTGTGTAGCTTAAGTGTTTGATAAAATTTCTCTTAGAGCTTTGGATGCTTGAAGGCATGCCTAAGTCAAAGAAGCCTTAGTACACAAAGGTCGAAAAGGACTAAGAATACACACTCTTGAATAGCCAACATCTTTGTATTGTTTATCCATTACCTTAGACACACCAAGATGCAACATAGATGAAACTATCAAATCCCTACCCCTTTTACATATTTTCAAACTCTTTTACTTTACCACTTTCTCATTCAAACCAAACCTTATGAACTCCCTTCACTCACGATTCACCACTCACGTACCACACTCGAATCCCTTGCAAGACTCAATCAAGTAAACACCCGAACACTTGACACACCTCCACGTCCTTCCTTCGAGACCGACACTCGGGGAGTCACTGACTTTCCGTTTTAACATAAAAATATCTTTTGACATTTCACCCTATCACTCACGATTTTGGTTGTCAAAATGGCGCCGCTGCCAGGGAAGGCAATAGGTTGTCATATGTTTTTGTTTACTTTGATTGAATGATTGCTAGATTTGAGCATTGTTAATCCATACCACTTTTTTTTGTTTCATTTTTATTTTATTTGTTTTTTCTACTTACCCAATTGACTACCTCTAGTCAATTGTGGAATTCGGCTTGTTTGACTGAGGGTCACCCCAGAAAGAAGGGCGACCCGGGAGCTTTGGTAATTCCTTGTTCTATACAGAACATGGATCCTCAAAATGCTCTAGCCGATCTCGGAGCTTCAATCAATGTCATGTCCTCAAATCTCTTTGAAAAATTGAACTTACCAAGTTTGAAACCGACGGGACCACACGGTACCCGGAAGGCTTGGCGGAAAGTGTTCTAGTAAGAATAGGAAAATTTCTTGTGCCTGTCGATTTTGTTGTTTGTAAGATGGGAGATACAGAGCCCCATGGTTCTTTAATTCTTGGAAGACCATTCTTGGCTACTTGTCACACCCGCATAGACGTAAGCTCGGGGGAGATGACATTGGTAGTTGTTTGTGTGGTGTTGAGGTGTCAAAAGATATTTATGTTAAAACGGAAAGTCTGTGACTCCCCGAGTGTCGGTCTCGAAGGAGGGACGTGGAGGTGTGTCAAACGTTCGGGAGTTTACTTGATTGGATCATGCATAGGATTCGAGTGTGGTGAAGGGTGATTTGTGAGTGAGGGTAGTTCATTGGTTGGTTTGAGTGCAAGAGAGTAGTAAAGTAAAAAGTGATTTTGTGAATATGTAAAAGGGGTAGGGATTGGATAGTGTTCATGAATATTGCATAGTGGAGTGTCTAAGGTCATGGATTAGGATTGCTAGGATATTGTCTATTCAAGAGTGTGTTGTCTTAGTCCTTTTCCACCCTTTGTGTACTAAAGCTTCTTTGACTTAGGAGTGCCTTCAAGCATCCAAAGTTCTAAGAGGAATTTTATCAAACACTTAAGCTACACACTATCCTACTATTCTTAAGAAGTCCATAGGAACTTTGATTGTGTCAAGCTTCAAATCCTAACTCTAATCAAAGACATGAAAGAGTCAAGAGCTCAATCTCTCATCTAGATTGGCCAAATCCAAACAAGATCTCATCAAAACAACAATCAAAAGACAAGAATAGATAATCCATCAACACAAACTCATAGATCCAAAATATAGAAATAAGATCATCACAAAAGCAATATTCAATCACACAATCCAAATCCCAAGATTAAATTAGCTACTCATAATATGAAATGCAAGCAAAAGCTAATTTAATCCAAGAACAAGATAGCTAAAATTATAGAAATGAAATAGAGATCACCTAGAGAGAAGAAGATCTTCACTCCAAGCTTGTTGTCTTCTACAATGGAGATTGATCTAATCTAAAAACTAAGAAAAATGGAGAAAGTTCTCCAAAGGAAAAACTAAGAAAAGGAAAACTAATTTTCTGGGCTCCTCCCTCTGGAAATTCATCAAAGGAGTTTAAATAGTCTCCGAAATGATAACCCTAGCTGAAATTCGCGCATCACCGTCTCCACGCCTCTCACACGCGTGTGAGCGTGCGTGGGAAGCTTCTGGAAAGTTTTCACGCCTGCTCACACGCGTGTGGCCTTCCAGTTTAGTCCTCCGGGGCTCCGCTCTTGCCTGGTTTGCTCTTTAAGCTCATGTTTTGGTCCTATTTGCTCTCGGGGCTCCTGTTTTACTTCTTTTAAGCTAAAAATAACTTTTGTGCATCAGTTAGTGATTTTTAAGCATTTACGCACATAATTTATCAAGTAAGGATGCTATAGACGCGATAAAACACCCTAAAATGTGCTTGAAATAAGGGTATCTCGGAGTCTTATCAGGAGATAACCTTGAGATTTGATGGACAAGCCGCGAATGATGACAAAGTAAGAACAGAGGAGACTGAGGAAGAAGTTAGGGCGATGGTCAAAACAAAGACCAAATCAAAACCGAAGTGGAAAAATGACAAGTTGACATGGAAGAACACGTGGGTACCGAAATGTTTCCTACCCACAACTAAGGAGTATGGTTGAAAAATGAACAATGTATGATGCGACTAGCCAAAGACGTAAACTGTGGCACTGCTTAGGAGGCAACTCAAGGTTTAATAAATTGTTTTTATGTTCTTTTTATGTTTTTGTTTTAATGTTTTGTTACAATCCATTTGGTACCATGTTTTGAAAGACTAACTTGTAGGATTCGAGACTGAAAAATGCGTTGGAAAGGCCTAATACAGACATATTTGTGAAGAGAAAGACCAAAATCTGAGAAAAATGACGCACTAGGGTGACACGCACGGTCACACGCGTGTTAACCGGCGTGGGAGCAATCCAGTAAGTCCCCACGCCCAGTCACACGCGTGCTAACCGGCGTGGGAACAAAACAGTATGTCCACACGCGCGTGTAACACCCCAATTTTCAACTCTTACTTGTATTACAAAATCACTGCTAATGCGTCGCGGAAGCTTACATCTAACCAGCAGAAAACTGGGTGTTACCGCCACGCTTAGGTATCTCTCCTATACCTAAACGTTAAGGCTAAACTTACAACCTCAAAATAACATCAAACTACAACATCAATATCAAACTTAATACATAAGGAAGTCCTCCTTCCAGAGTAACTATTCTAAGATAGAGTAGACCTCAACTTGTACTTCCCTTCTGTTTAGAGCTTGCTGGGCTACAGGGGTCCACACTAATCTGCAACTGATAAGAACACAATGAAGTGTAGTTAGCGCGACGGCTAAGTAAGGAAATCCAATGTCACTTAAAAGTAGACAAAGGTTTGAAAACATAAATAATCTGAAAGCTTTATAATGTTTTACCCATGATTTGAAAATCTACCTGCAACCAAACGATTTATGGATAGCATAATAGCGTATATACGTTAAACCATGTAAAGCTTTTCTCATATAAGAGATATTCATTTCCTCATTATTGTTTCAAATAAAATATGTGCCAATAATCACAACTTCCACATGTATGCACCATATCATACTCATAATCATACCCATACTCATACTCATCCTCATACTCATAATTATCATCATAATCATATAAGCATTTAAATAGAAATAACAGCTTTTACCATAATGAAGTTAAAGATATTCCAATTCACACCACCATTTCCTTCTCATTTCCACCACCTCACCACAACCTAGTTATTCCAACTAGGGGAAGCAGATCTAGGACCTTTAGTGTGCACACCCCTTGTCGGGATTCCAAGCCCGCAGGTTAGTCACTAGCTCTAGTAACCCGGGATATGTTTCTACAAGGTTACTCAACGTGGTTAACACCAATCACTTCAGGGCCCATTGTTTGTGAATCCATTGTGAATGTTAAAAGGAATAGTCTCCAACTTCACACCACAATTTCATTTTATCACATTCTTTACTTTCTCACTTATGCACTTTAAACAGTATAAACATACTTTCGCATATATATATATATATAATAACGTAATTATGATCTCTTAACCCATCATCAATGTCAAAAATTACCATGATTAGAAACTAAGCCTAATTATCCTCTAATTATAGTAGCATCATCACCAACAATTATCATATCATGCTTCACATTTAATAATTACTATTAAACCATGAACCCCTCATTGCCACACACTTCATTATCACCATACGGTAATATGCATCCTCACCTATAATCGTCAATTAGCTCAACAACTTAGTGACATCACCATTATCAATAACATTATTCATTATTCCATCATCCTTATTTAACTCTATCCTTAGCAGTAATTTCACCACTAACAAATCATATAAACAGATCACTTCGACAACAATAATATTAACATCATCCCTAAGCTTCAAGCAACAACATCATCCATAACCCATAAGTAATTCATACTTAATAACTACTAATTACCTCCTCACTATACTTAATCCATATCTAACCCTTAACCTTAATTTCTTCATAATCCACCATCAATGACAACATTACAGTACCTTCAACACCACTAATTTATAATCTCATCCTCATTATTACTTCATCAAAATTTAATTATCATCACCCAATCATCAATATACTTAACATAACCAGTTCATCATTAATCCTTAATCATTCCCAAAATCAATAATATTTGCACTTAAACACCTCAACACAAAGCTCATAAATTCCTATTTCAACTATCACTAAGCATCCTTAATCATTATAAGTCCATAATCAAACTAATTAGTCACCATAACCCATAATTTAGCAATATACTAATCACCATTAAGCTTAATAAACGCCACCATCATCAGTATCAAAATCGGTCCAACATCATCATGTTTATACTCCTAATAATCTCTTAGGATCCTTACCATTCCATCATCTAACATCAACAACAATCAAGCTTAGTTTGATCTCACGAACATCAAACAACCACATCATCTAAACATCAATAATCAATAATCAAGCTTACACCATTTAATCTTACTCTCGAACCTACTGGACTCCACTGGACGCGCAGTGGACGCGCGTCCAGGTCCGCGTCCAACACGTTCTGCCTATTCTGGACAGTAATTCAGCTTGGCGCAGTCCGAAAGATTGAGCCGGTAAAAATAGTTCCCGAACTCTTTTTCACTTGAAATTTTTATGGTAGAACCCCAACTCATAGTACTTGATGTCCATAAAAAGTTTTGGTCATTTTGGTCAGCGAATGAACACAGAAAATTCCATCTTTGCCCTTGGCAGTGTGCTGTCCAGAATTTTTCTCTCTGGACCAGTTTTGGAGAAAAATTCGAAAACCATACTTCCACTACTCCGATCATTATGAAATTGTATATGCGGGTTCTACACTTATAGAACTACATTTCTAAAAAAAATAGGATCAAAATACCTTACCAATTTTTCCCAATAAATTTCGGAAGTTACTGCCAGAGACTACCCTGATTTTTCTCCAATATTTCCACAAGTATAAGCTCTTAACCAACAACACTTCATCAACACACAACATCTTGTTGTTGTGATACATACATATCCCATATACATACATCACACGTATATATATCTACCATATACTAGCACTTCTAACTTAGATATTTAGGCATATCAACTACCACTTCTCATCATCACAACAATTTATACATATATATATCAACCAAAAATCAATTATCCAATTTCAAGTGACTAATTCCAACTTAAGGGAATTCCTTACCTCAACCGGGTTACTAATTCTCGTAGAAGGCTTTTGGAATTGATTTCCCCAATTTCACCTTAAACCCTAGGATCAAAAGCACCACCATAACAAGAGATTTCAAGAGATTACTCTCAAATTCATACTCTAGGAAGGAAAATAGAACTTTTTACCGAATAAAATCGAAGATTTACCGAACGTTCTTGAGAGATGTGAAGGAAATTAGCTATGGAAGCAATGGAGGAAGAAGATGATGAAGATGATCTCTTTCTCTCTCCTCTCCGCTTCATTTCGGCAAAAGCAAGGGAAAAAGGAAAAAAAAAAATTGGCTTTTATACTACATCACAATCTTATGTGATAAGATTGGAAAAAAAAATAATAAAATATCTTCCAACTTATCAGTTGGGGTCCAAACAGATAAAGTTTCGGTAGAAAATAATCCAGATAGAATAATTTCCGAAACTAAAAATTTATTCCAGACTAACCCTCAAAATTGGGCTAGGTTCGGTACACCGCGAAATTTAGCGATGTACGATCAAAATAAATTTTCGCTGCTATGAGCTGATTTAATTAAATAGGAAATTCAAGAATAATAGTATGGTGTCTAAAAATCCATTTCCTATGACAAACGGGTCCGAATACTAGCTCTTAAAATTTTTACGGTTCGTGACCGGGACGTTCGATCGCAGCTTAATAACAACTATACTCACTTATAAAAATTCTTTTGAAATATCTGAAGATCATAACTTATGAATGTCAACGCCTTAGGAAAATACGGGGTATTACATAAACCAATTTAGACATTCAAATCATTCAAAAACATTCAAGATATTGTAGGATGAAATTTCAACATTCAAATCTTCTAAACTCATGGATATTCAATAAAATGGTTAAAAGAGATGAAATTACCTTGATGGTGATGCTTTTAACCTTCTTGAAGATGAAAATAATTCGCTATGCTCAAACCTTTAAGTTTGGAGGTTACCTTGCGTGGAGAAGAGAAGAAAATTTAGGTTTTGGAGTGCGAAATGGCGTGGTTCGGCCGAATGGGTTTATATTCCTCGTGGTGTTGGTTCCACGCCCGTCCACACGCATGTGGACGCGCTGTAATACCCCGTATTTTCCTAACATTATTATTTTATCCTAAGGCGTTGACATTCATAAGTTATGATCTTCAGATATTTCAAAAGAATTTTTATAAGTGAGTATAGTTGTTATTAAGCTGCGATCGTACGTCTCGGTCACGAACCGTAAAAATTTTAGGAGCTAGTATTCGGACCCGTTTGTCCTAGGAAATGGATTTTTAGACACCATACTATTATTCTGGAATTTCCTATTTAATTAAATTAGCCCATAGCAGCAAAAATTTATTTTTGATCGTACATCGCGAAATTTCGCGGTGAACCGAACCTAGCCCAATTTTAAGTTTCAGTCTGGAGTAAATTTTTGGTTTCGAAAATTATTGGAATTAAATTATTTTCTACCGAGAATTCATCTGTTTTAATCCCGAACAATCCAAAAGAAGATATTTTCCCTTACCCACCACAAGGTAGTGACAAGTGTCACAATTTTTACCATATGATTAAAATATTAATTTTAAGAGATGAGTTTGGATAAGCATTCCATATATTTTATTATTATTATTATTATTATTATTATTATTATTATTATTATTATTATATATAATATTACGTATATATGTATATATGATAAGGAAGAAGAAGAATTTCATTTCATTCTTCCATTTCTTCACACCAATTCCGTGAGAGAGAGAGAGAGAGAGAGAGAGAGAGAATCAAAGTTTCAAGCTCCAATCGCAATTTGTTCGGTAAATTTCTATTTTAATCGGTTCAAAAGCTTTGTTTTCCTTCCTAGATCATGAATCTAAGTTAAAATTTCTTAAATTATGTGTTATGTTGTTGGTGGAATCCTAGGGATTTCTTAAATTATGTGTTATGTTGTTGGTGGAATCCTAGGGTTTTAAGGTGAAATTGGGGATGTTGTTGGTGGAATCCTAGGGTTTTAAGGTGAAATTGGGGAAATCAACTCCAAGAGTCTTCTACAAGACTAGTAACCCGGTTGAGGTAAGGAATCCATTAAGTAGGTTTAGTCACTTGAAATTGGATAATTGATTGTTTGGTTGAAATATGATGAGATCTAAGTAAAATTGTTATGTACATGTGGTATGTATAATATATATGTAATTGTATTTTACATAATATATATGTACAAAATGTTGTGTTGGTGAGTTCTCATTAATGGTGTTGCTAAAGTTGTTATGAATATGGATGTTGGCATATAGATTATGAGATGGTGGTTCTTGGATGATTAATAGCTTATGAGTATATTAACGATGGATTTAAGGGGTACTTAAAGTTTAATGGTGATTTATGGGCAATAATGAATTTTGTTAATTAATGATGGTGCATTAAGGTGATGATTAAGAGTACTTAATGATTAATTATGGTGATTTGGTTCACGTTGAAGCCTAGTGATGAGGATAATGTTGGAGTAAGGACTAAAGATTTATGTTAAGTATAGATGAGTAAGTTGTTGAAGGTGAGAAATTGTGGACTAAATATGAGTTATGGGCATCATAAATAAGTAAGGATTACAATATTAATGGGTTAAGACTAATGAGGGTAATTATGCATATGGGTTATGGTTTATTGATTTAAGGTGGAAATTAATTATGAATTATGGTTAAGGGTGGTGATTAGTGATTAAAATGGTGATTAGGAACTATTATTCTTATTAATAAATAAGGAAAGTTATGAAGATTATGAGCTTATAAGGATTATGATTAAAGATTGGATCAATGATGGAATTAAATGAGGATGATGGAATGATGGATAACATTATTGATGATGGTGATGTCATTATGTTGTTGATCTAAGAAGTTGAATTGTAATTATGGTGGTGATATATAATGCTATAATTATGGTACATGAGTTATGATTTGGTAATTATGAATTAATGGTTTAGATTAATGGATAATTATGGATTATGGTTAATAATGGTGTTAATGCTTTCGAGGACTTGATAATGATGTTATAATGTTGTTGACTTGTTGTCGATGATGGATTACAAGGTTAGTAGTTACTAATGACAATAATTAATGCTTAAGAGTGATTAAAGTCAATTGTTGGATTATGGGTGACTAAGTATCGATTATGGATGTGCGATATCCTCAAGTTATGATCTAATGGTGTTGATCATGGTGGAAGTTGTTGATGTCGATAGTGACAAGGATAACTATCTATTATTAGTTAATGGTGGAACCATGATTATGGATTACCGATGATGATTGGATTGTAAGATAGACTGAAGTTCATGATAAGGAATAAGTATTGGGAATGGAGATATGTAGTGTTAGTAGAATATATAAGTATCCGATGAGTGACCAGCTCGTGTTCAGCTGTGTTTTCTTCCAAATTTTGCTCGTACTTGAGCTATGCTTGAAAAGCCTTTGGGCAAGTAAAAATGTTTCTGAAAACTTACGTTGAAGAACGTATGCTATTTTGGTACATCGGTTGTCAAAACCTTTTTTTTTTTTAAGGAAAATACCACTTTTAGTGAGTGGGTACTTTACGTGGGAATGATGAGAAAATGATGTCTAAAATGAATAAAACCTTAGTTTCAAGAAGTTACGAGGACCTTGTTGTCTTTTTACCTCGGGCTATAATTACCGAAGGTTGTCATTGAAATATGTACAGTTGTATTCGTACTTAGGCGAAGTCTATTCGCCGAGTCTCTACGTCACTCATGTATGTCTAGACTGTGGGGGTGTGCACACTTAAGCGTATTGACTCCATCGTCTCCGGGTTGGTGTCATTTTAATGGACCTAGGCGGGGCCACACTAGGGGCCATTCTAATGAACCATCGTCCAAAGGACCGAGAAGAGAACTTGGGTAATGACCGCAAGCCCATGTTCCAGGTTCAATCGGTCAACGACAAGGAATATTCAACATTTCCTATAAGGCCTCATACTTTGAAATGAAACTAAGTCGAGTTTTCACAAGTAATGGTTAAATCAATGACTATGATGAGATATGTGATACTAGTTCCAAGAAACTAGTCGAGTGATGTCTGAGAAATGGGATATTGTGAAGATGTCAAGTATGGTTGTGAAAATTCACGCGTGTATCGTGAAAATGATGAAATTCCTGGAAATGAGAAGGTTTGCAAATTCGTCTGAAAGACATGAAAATGATTTTGAGCGGCAGTTATGCCATTATTCTTATTTGAGAAAAGCTTTACATGATTTAACTTATATACGCTACTATACTATCTGTGAATCATTTGGTTGCAGGTAGGTTTTCAAATCATGGGTAAAAACTTTACGAACTTCCAAATTATTTGTGTTTTCAAACCTTTGTCTACTTTTGAGTGACAATGGATATCCTTGCTTAGCCGTCGTGCTAACTACACTTCAATGTGTTTTCTGTTAACAGATGTTATATAGGGTGGGTTCCTGTAGCCCGATGAGCTCTGAATAGGATGGAAGTTGAGGTTGGGGTCTACTCTTTGATGTAGACAGGGATTGTTGTTAATGTTGTAAGTTTAGCCTGTGCACTTAGAGTGGAGTTTGTCAAAGAGGTGATAGAATTCACTCTAGGTGTGGCGGTAGCACCCAGTTTTCTGCTGATAAGATGTAAGCTTCCGCAGCATATGAATACTGATTTGTAATAAATGTAAGAGTTGAAAATTGGGGTGTTACAGTTTATAATGCTTCATAGAACTATCCCTTGATGTTTTCTTTTATTATTGATGGTTACATTGATGGATTGAAATTTAAAATTGAGCTTCAAGTGTGAACACCATTGTTGAACAAATGGGTTTATTGAATTTCTTGTCTAGATTATGAAATTGATTCTTGAATTGATGTGTAAACTTGTTATAGACCTATTATATGCCATCAATTTGACTTTCCACTTGCCACATTGCAAAAATTGAATTTTCAATTTCAAACCCTAATTTTAGAATTGAGGAAGAAGATGAAGTTGACTTTTTGAAATTCTTGACTTTTTGAGTTGACTTCTTATTTGACCATCAAATTGAATTATCTTATGATGATATTGTGCATGTGTGTGATAATGGAATGATATTGTTCATATTCTTATGCTAGAATTGTTCAAAATATAGGGGAAACTATGGCGAAATTTTCAAAAATCCTTAACCCTATGTGTTCAAAATACATTATATCTTAACAAGGAATTTTACATGAATTCAATGGTGATTTATTTGAAAGATAGTTACATAAAACCAATTACCATGAGTACTAATTTCTAAATTTTGTAGGATGGGAAGATCTAAAGAAATGGCAAAGAAATCTAAGTACGATCACGACGAATCTAGTCGGTCGAGAGCACGACCCCAAGCTACACGAAACGAACCAGCAGTTCCACAAGCTCCTCAAGAGAGAGGCACGAGATCTCTAAGGCACTTGACACTTTCTCAGCGCACTCTTGTGGAACTTACAAAAGCAAGCAGCTAAGCGTGGGCCGATTCTTTGACGAAAATTTTTTAAAGGAATTTGGTTGCTTGGATGAAGTGAATACATTGATAGGACACCCTCAACTACGCCTATTATTCGAGTGGCGAGGTCCAACCTACGCGCTGGTCACTTATGAATTTTTTGCCACGCTTGACATAAAAAAGGAGGCCAATAATGCGAGGGAGTCGATCTCATTCCGGTTGTTTGGCAATCACTACAACCTATCAGTTAACACTTTAGGTGTTACTCTTGGATTTAATGATGCTATTGAGGAAACTATGCCATATTTCAGGGATTACAAGACTGACTTTGTTTCAGACTCAGTTGCTATCAACTATTGGAAGAGCATAACCAACAACGCAGTGTACAACTCATCCAACTTGAAGGCGAAGCTCATCACAAAGAACTATCTAAAAGCCATAAGATTGGCTTTTGCTGTGAACCTCTCGGGAAGAACGACGAACAGGAACAAGGTCTACAGACAGGACTTATTCTACATGTCGTGCATGGAGAATCATGTCGACATTAACATGGGAGTTCAGGCACGAAAATGGCTTAAAACCCAACTCAAGAACAAGGTACAAACAGTCTTTATTGGACCTTTCGTTACAAGATTGTGTTAGGGTTTGGGCCTAGCAAACCGTCTTTTAGGTGAAAGAGACGAGGGTCCCATGATTGCCTTTTCCGTGACCGAGTTCTTCGCGATGTACCTCAAGTTGGGAGGGGATGATGCGCCAGATCTGGAAGTTGACAGTGAGTCTGATGAGGATAATGAAGATGAGGAAGAAGAGAAGGACGAAGCAGCTGAAGCGCAGGAGCAAGGCCCTACTTCGATAGATTGGGAAGCATCTCAAGCTTTCCAACAGCAGCTCCATGATGAGCAGATGAATTTTTGGCACGAGCAGCGAGCATGGCAGGAAGGGCAGTTCACATCCATATCTACGAGGCAGGATAGCCAAAATGAGGAGCTTCTTCGTACACGAAGAGCAGTGGAGGAAAATGCCAGAATGATTCAGGAGCTTCAGGCTCAATTTGCAAGGCAGTTCAATCCTCCATCCTTCGGCGATCAGTGATGCCATATCCCTCCACTCTCGATTCTGAATCTTGATTTGTGACTATGCAGTCTGAACAACATTTGTTACCAAATGGTTGATTGTCCCATTCAAATATTAGGATCCCTACGCGTGGGGTTCCGCCTTTATTTACTTTACTTTACTTTATTTTGCTTTATGTTTAATGCTTTTAAACTGCTTTACTTTTCACGCACTTAAATAATTGCTAGTTTACTTGAATAATTTTTGCTTTATTTTATATTTAAATGCTTAATTATCTATGTTTATGTTTTATTATTATATTGCTATTATATTCTATCAAGTTTATAATAATTGAATAGTTCTCCCGAAACCCTTTTGTATATTGTGTCTCCATTTTGTATAGAGCATCGATAACGGAGACAGACCTATGATGGAAGCTAAAGTGTGGAAAGAGGGATGCATACTTGGTTTGTCCTCTTATCCCTTTTCTATTTTAAGCCCCGTTTTTTATCTTTAAAGTGTGGAAAATTTGTTTATATAGCTTTGTGTATGCGTTTTGTTTGAGCTTACCATGTTACATAGGATCATTAGAGTATACCCTATATCCCAGATAGGGGTGTGCATTCGGTTAACCGTTCAGTTAACCGAACCGAATTAACCGAAATCTTAAAACCCTTAACCGTTAACCGAACCGAAGTTTGTGTTACGGAATTAACCGAACCGAAATCTTTTTCGGTTAATCGGTTGGTTAACCGATTAACCGAAAATTTTTAAACTTAAAATATAAAATTTTAAAAATAACACATAAAATAATAAATCCAATTAAAATAAAATACAAATCATCCATAACTTCAAATATTTAAACATCCATAACTTTAAATCTTCAATCCAATTAGTATTTAGTATTTATATTTAATTAATTATATATATATATATATATATATATATATATATATATATATATATATATATATATATTCGGTTAACCGACCTTTCGAACCGAATTAACCGTTAACCGAAGTTCCAAGATTCCTTTAACCATTAACTGAACCGAATTTTTCTTAACATCAACCGCCATTGGGCTTTTTTTTTTCTTTTTTCTTTTTCTCTTTTTTTTTTTTTTTTTTTGTACAATTGAAATAGGAATTGTATTACCCAAACCTTATAAAAGTGTTTTGGGCTGGAAGTTAAAGTTAAGGATATTGTTTTTATTAATAGTTAGTAATTTTAATCTAGAATTGTATTACGAATAGGAACGTAGAGAAGAATATATTTTATTAGAAATTGTATTACCATATTTGAATGTATAATTGTATTACGAATAGGAATTGTATTACGATATTTTAAAAAATTAAGCAAACTTTAACAGTATAGGAGTGTTTTGGGCTGGAAGTTAAAGTTGATGATACTGTCTTTATAGATAATATAGATTGCATTGCAGGGAAATATATGTAATGTATTATTACGATTAGTAATTTTAATCTAGAATTATATTACGAATAAGAACGGTACGTAGAGAAAAAAGATATTTTATTAGGAATTCTATTACCATAATATTTTAATGTACAATTGTATTACGGATAGGAATTGTATTACGATATTTTTAAATGTTTTGCAAACCTTAACTGAGTGTTTTGGGAGTGAAATTAAAGTCGAGAATATTGTTTTTATTAATAGTATAAATAGCATACAATAAATACAAATTATACATAATAAAAAGTTGTCACAAACTAATATAAAGTTGCAAATCCATCATTTCATAAACCACCTCCGAAACCAGTATTACTTTCAGCACCACTTCCAGTGCCTTCATTCATACCCAATCCAAAACCACCACGACCTAATCCACCGCCGAAATCTGGTAAACCACCTCCATTCCCTCCACCACCACCAATTGCTCCACCTCCAATGCCCCCACCAAATCCACCTCCAAAACCACCCCCACCACCAATCCTATCTACAAGTCCATCCCCCAACTCTCCCCCTATATCATTATCTCCATACCCACCTCCAATCCGACTACTTATTCCACCACCTTTACCAAAACTACCACCTCCAAGACCACCACAATTACCACCTCCACCAGAGCCACTTCCAAACCCACCACTTCTCCCTCCAAAGCCTCTACCATTACCATTACCATAACCGTCACCACCTCCAAAACCAAACCCAATACCTCCTCCTCCTCCTCCACTGCCACCTCCACTAATACCTCCTCCAATATCATCACCTACACCACCTCCAAACCCACCCCCTAAGCCGCCTCCACTCCCACCTCCAAAACCAAACCCAATACCTCCTCCACCACCTCCACTAATGCCTCTTCCAATATCATCACCTACTTTGTCTCCTAAACTTCCACCATTACCAAAATCAGTGCCAACACCACCTCCAAACCCACCCCCTAACCCGACTCCACCGTCTCCACTTCCACCTCCAAAACCAAACCCAATACCTCCTCCACCACCTCCCCTAATACCTCCTCCAATATCATCAACTACTTTGTCTCCTAAACTTCCACCATTACCAAAATCTGTGCCTATACCACCTCCAACACCCCCATTGATTACATTACCAACTTTATCTCCAAAATCCTGTCCAATACCAGCTCTAAAGCCTTCACTTATACCACTACCACCATCACCTTTAAGCTCATTTTTTAAAACAAATTCTTTACCAATACCCCCAGGTATGTCAATACCTCCACCAACACTTAGACCCCAACTACCATGAATATCACCCCCAAATTCGCCGTCTCCACCACCAAAACCACCCTCAATACCTCCACCTATAGCAGCGCATGCTTCAAATCCACCAAGAGCACCACCACTTATGCCACCCATGTCAACAATCGCTTTGTTGAGATTTGCTCCAATTCCTCCTTTGTTGATTAGTTTACTCTCACCATTTGTTTCACTAGTAATCATCGTTTTTAAATATCTACCTTTACCAGAACCATCTCTTACATAAACACCATTGCCTTCACCTTGGTATAATATTCCATCATTACCACCTAAACCACTCTCACTACGCCCATTATCAACCATATACAAAATAAGCAAAACACAGACAATAACATAAAGAGTACAAACCCCCATTTTCGGAAATGTTGAAAAGGGTCAACAAATATTAAACACACAAGATAATAAGCTTTCTAAATGAGCATATATTATATATATAGCAAGAGACCCATGACCACGTACAGGTAGGACCAGACAACTAAGTAAATGCATTATATTCTCCAGTTGAAAATTTCCATATAAGTCTTATTATTAACGTAGTTCACGTTATTTCCGTTCTCTACTTGATTCTAAGAATTTTGACTTTTGTCACATATATTTTGTTTTCTCTTATCAGAATGAGGATTTTGGGTTTCATGCGCTGGCAAATTTAGATGTTTAAAATTTTGTGTAATGGTTAATTGAAGGATGTGTCTTATTTTTGACTAAAAGTTCAAACAAATAGTTAGACTTCTGTCAAATATGCAAATATTTTGATCACCAAATCTAGAAAACTCATCTTTCACGAGCAACTAATAAGTATAAAATATTTTAACACTTATTACAAGTAATATTGTTTAAAATAATATTTGAAATAAAAATTTAGTACGAATATTGTTCTCCCCTACAACTATTATATTATACTAATAAATTACCCGTGCGATAGCGATGCACGGATTAATTTTTTATTTTTTTAAATTATTATGGCCCTGTTTGGTAAATGGCCATGTTTGATTGGGTTAGACGGTATAAATAGTTGATAAAATTTTCTCAAAAAGGTGCTTGAAAAAGTTACTTTTAGCAACTTTTTAAATTTTAGCATGTTGGAGTTACAAAAAGTTGATTAACCAAACACTTATATTGATATTTTAACAAAGTCAAATAGCTAATAGTGTCAAATAAGCTAAAATTGGCTGATAGACTAACTATTTTACCAAACAGGGAATATATATTTAAATAATAAAATTAAAGGTGAAGTTTTAAATAATTATAATATTTAAAAGTGCACATTTATTTAATTATAAGATCAATGCAAAAGTATCAATAATATATGAGGATCGTTTGATTTCATTTATTTTAGAAAAATGGATATGTAATATGATTTATATAATTATATCATTATTAAAATAAATATGAAAAAAATGGGAAATAATTTTAAAAGCATTAATATGATTTTTTGATTATAAATATAATTTTATTACAATTTAAATACTCTGTTTACTTTCAATTCCTTAATTTCTTTATTTTCCATTATTAGGCTGTCATCAACCCTGCCATTCTCCCCCTTTCTAATCTATGTGGTAAAAGAGAGTTTTTTTTTTTTTTATTCAATGTCATGTGTGTTGCAATAGGAGAGAGAAATTGCTAAATTAGCAAGAGGAGAGAAAATGAAAAAGCATGGTAAATCTGATTTGTGTACTTTTTTATCTTTTTATTTCCTATTATATTATTTTGTTATTATATTTATAATATAATATGCAAATTTCAAATAGTGAAGAATTTACAAATTTGCTGATGTGGAAGTGGGACCCATTTTAGAACATGAGAGAAATTTCTGGGTTAAGGATAGCCTTAGTTTAATTACAATTATTTCCTTAATTTCTTAATTATATATAATAATAAAAGGAAGGAAACGACTACCTAATAATATATTATAGTACACTAACTTTTAAAATCTATTTAATAGTTTTTCTTTACAATGATTATTTTTACCTTTTCAGTGTATTAATTAATGAAAAATGATTTTTTGATTATAAAGATAATTTTATTACCATTTAAATACCTTGTATTAAATATTTTTTATAGTATTAATTATCATTATAATGATTATTTTGGTAATATTTTATTTATTACAAATATTAATATTTTGAAAGATTTTTGTACATTCATTAACTAAAAAATGATTTTTTGATTATAAAGATACTTTTATTATCATTTAAATACTTTGTAGTTACTTTCAATTCCTTAATTTCTTATTCTCGATATGAGCTTAATTACAATTATTTCCTTATTTTACTTAATTCCATTATTAGTTTAATTATAAGTAATTCCTTGTGGTCCAGTGGCATCAAACCCTTCCTTTTATAGGGAGGTAGTGGGTTCGAGCCTCAGTGGAGGCAATACTTACTCTTGTGTTTCAATAGGTTGAGAAAGTAGTTATGAACAAATATGCATTGTAATAGAGTTAGTAGTATTTAAAAAAAATTAACATATTTTAATTATAGCAAATATTAATATTTTGAAAGATTTATGTATATTCATTAACTAAAAAATTGATTTTTTTATTATAAAGATAATTTTATTACCTTATTTCATATTATTATTATAATTTAACTAGTATTTTCGCCCGTGCGTTGCACGGAATGAATTTTGTTATAATGTTTTAAGAATATTTAGATCGATATATAATTATATAAATTATAACATCAATATTATATAGTGCAAATGATGAAAATGGTTGGATCGATTATGTTTTCTAATTTTATCCTTGCTTAAATTCAAGCAAATAATTGGTCAATTACCCGTGCGATGCATGGATAAATATTTTAAATTATATATTTAGATAATAAAATTAAAGATAAAATAATAAAAAAAATTCTAATATTGAACGTGTACAATTATTTTATTATGTGATTAGTGTAAAAATATCACTCAATATAACATTTGTTCTCTTGTAATATTGAATTGCTTGTATATATTAATCGTCACAATATTTTGCATTGAAATGTAATGATTTATATATTAGTCTCAAAATCAATTAGATACAAATTATATTAGGAAAATTATATATAAAAAAAAAGGTTGAATAATTATAGTACATTAATGTCGAAAAAATTATTCAATTATTCTTTAGTTATAATTATAATAATATTATACTTTTATATATATTACTTAAATAATTACACGGAAGAAGGGAATGAGAATTACCATAATTATTACAATAAATAAAAATTAGGCAATTATATTAACATTTAATTATTAAGTTAAGTATTTGCACCTAAAGAAAAGATAACTATAATTTATTTTGTGCCAATAATATTATACTTAAGTATAAAAATATGTATATAGATTTGTTGGTCCCAAGGGGATGGGGTACAAGTCTAGAGGGGGGGGTGAATAGACTTGTATAAGATTTTGCAAATCTTTTCGACCTCTCGTGTGTATTGAACTTAGGATGTTTAGGTTCGATACCTCACGAGGTGAAGACAAAGTTTTATGCGCAGCGGAAATGTTATCCCCTTTTAGTTAGCACGAGTTTGGGTTAGTTCGAGAGGTGTGATTATATGCAGTGCAATCGAGAAGTTAGCGAGAGATAAAAACAGAAAGTAAATGCAAGAGAGATTTTTAAGTGGTTCGGCCACCCCGCCTACTTCCACTCTTCTTCCAGAAACTCCCTGGAAGGATTGCACTAAAAACTTCCCTTTCTAGTACAATAACGAGCGCTTGAGCTTTGATCACCAAGCCCGCCTCAAGCCTCAGGTTTTTCGCCCCGCTTCTAGTTACTCCACCTCTCGAGCACTTGACCTTTGATCACCAAGCCCGCGTCAAGCCTCAGGTTTCTTTCGCTCGGACAGCAGCCAGGTTACTCCGCCTCCCTTGCTTAATCCAAAGCAAGACGTTGTTGATAGTCACAGTTGAATGTAACAATCTCCAATCTGACCACAAGCTATCGTTGAATCAGCTTTGATGTAGAGCAGCTTTGGTCACCTTCTGGATGTATAACAGTTTAGCTTTGTAACTCTCTTCGAACACTAAGATGTGTTCTCTCGCTGTATTGAATATCAGGATGATATTCCAAGTTGAGCACTTTGCACTAGAACGTTTTTATCAGACACCTCTTGTTAACCTGTTGATCTCTTTTACAACAACCCCTTTTTCTTCTGTGTCTTTACGTCCTTATATATGAGAGTAGAGGAATAATTCCGTTGGAGGGAAAATTATTCCGTTTGAAATTTGTCTCCCATGCTGATCATGGGTCTTGCATATTTTTAGCATTTTTCATGGAGTAGTGGTCTTGTAACTTGAGCCTTTTGTTTTGTAGTGAATATTCCATATTCCACTTTCTTGAGCTCATGCTTCACTTGCTTCTTTTGGATAAAGTTACTCTTTTCATGTTCCCATCATTCCTTGTTTGGGGAATCTGACCACTTCAGGATTGGTGCATTTCTTGACCGTTTGTGGTGGAGGTCTGACGTGTCATCCACTTCCGTCCATTTTGAAACCTCCCGCTCAGCACCTCTTCAATATTTTATCTCCATGATATTCTCCTTCTCCAAACTTAGAGTATTTTATCTGCACATGTTGACTAACATTCAGCCTCTTGGAGAAGTGCCGGTTTATCGAGACCATAAAAGATGTCTCGACCACTTGATGTTTCAATCCCATGTATCGAGAGGTCTATCTCTCGAATATTCTTTACGTCTCGAACTCGATAGGTATATCGAGAGGTCCTTACCTCTCGAACTTGGCTTGTGTCTCGAGACTTAGTTGATGTCTCGTAGACCCTTATTCCTCCAGAGTTGTCTCGTGCCTGCTTCTGATCTATCTGTTTGCTTACAACACGAAAACTTCTAAGTTGTTCAAACAAGTTTACCTCAAGCTTAAATATTTCCCGAGTTGAGCTCAAATTACCCGGTTGTATTTTCGCTCTTAGTTTACTTATCGAACTTACATTGTTTTGCCTATGTATCGAGACTTGGGGATTCTTACTTAACAGTTGGTATCATCAAAACCTATTACATGATGTTCCTAACAAGATTATCATAAAATAATCATAAAAATCACATGGGAGTTGGTGATGAGAATTGCCAAAATAATTATTAGCAATTATTAACACGTGAATAATTGATTTTGTACGAATATATATATATATATATATATATATATATATATATATAATATTAGTACAAAATCAATTATACTTTATAATAGCAAGTATAAAAAATGAGATAATTATCTAAGCATTTTGGATGGAGATGCACCAATTGATAGAGACAATTAATCATTATCCTTAGCAATTTAGTTTACACATCAAAAATGAGAAAAAGGGGACAGACTTAAACGAATAGAAGATGAATTAGTATAACGATGCATGAAGAGGCTAGGATCAATAGGTTTCTGAACAATTGAATGTTC
>NC_044916.1:14322457-14371721 GCF_003576645.1 Ipomoea triloba | reverse complement strand
TCCACCTCTCGACTGACTTCCTGAGGTTCAGCAGGGACACTGGGATCAGAGCTCGAAGGTAGCTCCATATCAGGTGCTTCCCGGTTTCCACCTGAGGGATGGATCACTTCTTGCTCTTCACCTCTCGAACCTGGAGCCTCAGCTTCAGCTGCTGGTAAGATAGGAATGGCCAAGGTGGGAGTCTCTGTATCAGATGCTTCCTGGTTTCCATCTGATTGAGGTTCCCCCTCAACACTACCTCTCGAACCAGTGCTGGGAACGTGATCATCTACTGGAGGAGTTGATTCATCGGCAGGTGCTTCCCGGTTTCCACCTTCTTGAACCTCAACTCTCGAACCAGCAGGGTTCTCCTCATTCTGCTCTTGTTGCTCACTTGTTTGCACTTCAGTATGCTCTGGTGAATCTGGAATATCTATTATCTCAGGAGCAACTGGTGCACTCCACCTTTCCCTATTAACCATATCGATGGGAAAGCCTGGGAGTTGAAGCAACAAAATTTCACCCTCTCGAACTGTCTGAGCTTCATCTGTTGCATTCGAGGGTGTGGACTCAGGTGGTGGCAGTAGTAATACAGAGTTAGGTGCCACCTCTTGTGCCTCAGAGGTCTCGGATTCACCTCTCGAAGCTACCTGGTCTTCTAGAGCAGATTCACTCACTTGGGACAAGGGGATTGCTGCAGTTGGAGTAGGAGTGTCAGCATCATCTCGAGCAACCCCAGAGGTCTCTCCTGGACCTCTCGTGTGTTCTATACTTTGTCCCAAGGATAGTGCTGTGGCAAGCCTGATATCCTCTCGAAATTGAGCATCTAGTTCAGGATCTTCTTCAGGCTCGGCTTCATCTACTTGTGCATCAACAGCTATGCCCTTTCCTTTGTCAGATCGACNGTCAGCATCATCTCGAGCAACCCCAGAGGTCTCTCCTGGACCTCTCGTGTGTTCTACACTTTGTCCCAAGGATAGTGCTGTGGCAAGCCTGATATCCTTTCGAAATTGAGCATCTAGTTCAGGATCTTCTTCAGGCTCGGCTTCATCTTCTTGTGCATCAACAGCTATGCCCTTTCCTTTGTCAGATCGACCAAGATTACTCCTGATTACTTGCATCTCATGGGCACGGTTTTGAAGCTCGTCGGCTGGGATTTCAGTGAGATCTAACCAGTTTAGTGCAAATCGTTCCTCAGCCTCCATCTCTGCTGCTCTTGAGATCAATTGATCAAAGGGACCTGTTCTCCAGTTGATCCAACGAAGTACTCTGGAGAAGTCGTCCAAACTCGATACATTCTCAACACTTTGATTCAATCGAGATGTGATTTCAGCATTCAGCTCATCAGAGTCAGCAGGTAGGATTTCTGTTGCTGATGCACACTCCACAGCTTGTTCAGTTATCTCTCGAACAACCGAGAGATCATGTTTCAACCCATCATTCAGAAAAGCTTGCACTGGGTTCCTGTCCACAGTGCCCTGACCATCAGCAGCCACCACACAATCTAGATCTTCAGCTGCTGGAATATCTACCTCTCGAACCACCTGTCGTGGTTCCTCAACAATACCCTGTACTGGATCACTGATCCCAGTACCTTCAACTTCTCGAGCCTCCTCTTGGGGCAAACCAACAGATTCATCACCATCCTCAGCATCATCAACAGCAAGTATATCAACATTTAAAGTTCCTGACAGGGACTTGGTAGGGGGCACTCTCTCAACCTCAGTGGCCAGTGTAGCCTGAGGTTCCCCCTGGGCTTGTGCCCTGTCCTCAAATGGTACTTGTATAACGGATGGTGTCACCTCTCGAACCTGGGTGACAGCAGCAGTCTTGGTCTTTTTGGCCTTCCTTTTCAATTCAACCCTCCTGACTAGGGTGTCCAAAAGCTCGTCATCAGACTGCTTCTCCTTAGCTGGGGCTTTCCTCTTGCCCCTTCCCTTAGGCTTTGAGGGTGAAGATGCATCCTTAGCACCTTTTGCCTTAGCTTGAGGTTTCGTTCTACCCATATAGGTATTCCGATGAACCTCTCGCCCTTCCCTCAGTTCGAAGCCCTTCAGTCTCAATAGAAATTGAACAACAAAGCCAAAACCAACCTTTTTGTAGATTGTCAGGTCGGAGTTGGAAACTGAGCTCTGCACTTGGTGTTTGAGGCAGTCGAAGATGATGTGAGCCCAGTCCAACTTGTTGTTGTTCCAGATGGCGTGGAGGATTTTCAGAGTGTCCAGATTGACTTCGTCTGTTCCGGACACCTTGCCGAGGATGAATTTTATGATGAGCTCGGCGGCTAGGGCAAACCTCTCCTTCAAATGAAATCTGCGGAGGGCAGAGGATGCTCTGGGTGGTGCAGTCTCCAATCGGATTTTGTCCCAAAACTCCTGCTTATCCATGTTGTAGTCCGATAGGTGCTTGACTGCCTCCTCCGACGTAGCAAAGTCGAATGCTGCTCGTAGATCACCCAGAGAGATTGTTATGTCTATTTCGTTGAAGCGGCTTTCAATCTTGCCCTTCGTGACCTTGGCATGAGCGAACCATTCTGTGTAGTCGAGGTCATGAATGGTTCGGTAGTCATGCGTCATGTACCGCATTAGTCCTGCCTTCTCAAATTTCTTCAGGACTCTCTCCGCCATTGTTGGATTTGGCGAGTGGGTGATGAAGCCATCTTTGTCAAGGATGCTTCCCGCCTTGACTTGTTTAATCTGAGAGCGTATGTGGTCTAGCTCTCTCTGGTATGCACTGGAGGATGATGATGAAGATGAAGAAGATGATGATTCAGACGCCATTGAAGAGAGTTTGTGTGTTTTGGAGGGAATGTGTACAGCGTCTAAGGATTTGGGGATTTTGGGTATATGGTTTTGAGTTTGAATCCGGGTAAAGAAGAAGGATTTTGCTTTTATATTAGGCGGATTCGGGTTGGATATATGGGTAGGGTTGAGAGTTTGACCCGTGGAAGGATCCCGGTTGATTTAAAAGATGTGAGAAGTCAGAAATACCCCTGATAACGGTCAGCTTATTAGGAATTTTGGTAAGGGTATTTCGGTAAAGCATAGAACGGTTTAAGCTTTAAGACAGTGGAGTATTGATATTTTAAAATAAGCATGCTCCCACTAATCAAGATAATGCCCTTAAGTGCGAAAAACCGTCAGTAACCGATGACCACGTGGCTAGCATTTATGTCCAAAGATAGCCGTTCCACCTCATATATCCGTTGAGCTTATCAAATTCACCTTTCGAAGGTGAATGATCTTCCTCATGAGTTTAAGGATCTTCCCCCTGAGTGATTGATCCCTAAACCTCCTTATTCCTCCTTCTTGATCTGGTTAAGGATCTTCCCCCTGAGTGATTGATCCCTAACCCTCCTTATTCCTCCATCTTGATCTGGTTAGGGATCTTCCCTTTGATCCCTAACCCTCCTTATTCCTCCATTCAAAGATATCAGTTTGTTATCTTTCGAAGTGACCTCTCGAACTACCCTTCTTCGAGACATAATGTGTGTAGACAAACTGATCGGGTGACTTCTCGAACTACCTTTCGAACACAGATTGCGAGAGAAATAAGTNATAATGTATGTAGACAAACTGATCGGGTGACCTCTCGAACTACCTTTCGAACACAGATTGCGAGAGAAATAAGTTTGATTCATTTAAAAGATATCACTTGGAACATATCCTTAAGTTCATTTAGTGATTTCCAGATACATTACATATGAATCAATATCCTATTAAATTCCCTAGAAACTTTTGTTTGGCCTTGGTCAGCCTAATAGGAATCTATCGTTAAGGCGGGAACTAGCCATCTAAAGTCCTATTTGTCTAATAACAGAACTGGGGGTGGCTATTCCCTTTTCTTATTCTTCTCTTCGGAGCTGCTTACTATAGTTGGGAGTGACCATCTTCATCGCTAATCCTCTTAATGTCTTTGGATTAGGTATGATCATCCCTTTGGCTGCTGCAGACCTCAGAAAGTCCCATCTGGTCTTCCTCTCCGTTTCCCTTGGTTCTCCATTTGGTTGAGGAAGGCCCTTTTCCAGAATGTGCAGCAGTAGGAGTCCCTCTTGTGCAGGACTCTTCTCCCGACTCCAGTATCCCATCGTTGTGGATCTCCTCGTATTTGGGGATCCATTCACCTTGGATGGGAATAGGATACTTGCTTGGATTATCAGGAAGCTCCGTAATCTGTTCACCCTTCGTTGATTCTGGATAGTTTTCTCCTTGAAAATCTTTGGACTTGACTGCCGGTTTCTTTCCTCTATAAAAGAATGGAACATTATCTTTTCCTTTCTTTTTCTCTATGGGAAGTTGATGGTATGAACTTCTGAAAGAAACCCTCTTATTTATAGCCCAATAGGGTTACCACTGTTGAGTCACGGGATGCAATATGAATGACCATTCAATGCTTGTGTAACTCCAAAGCTGCCATAAAGTTGATGAAACCGCCCCTCACATGCGAAACAGTTCATGGCACTAAATACAAGAAGATAAGATTTGACCATTCAACCCAACTCTATCATTCCCAATTCTAACCTTAGTTGAGAGAATCTATTTTCACATAACGCTTTTGTGAAAATATCTGCTAGTTGTTCCTCCGTTGCAACATATTCCAAAGTGATGTCCTTTTTCTCAACGTGGTCTCGGATGAAGTGATACTTAATATCAATATGCTTTGTTCTGGAATGTAACACTGGATTGTGGGTGATGGCAATAGCACTTGTATTGTCACACATGATCTTAACCTCCTTACACTCAACCCCATAATCCAGTAATTGTTGCTTCATCCATAAAATCTGAGCACAGCAACTTCCAGCTGCTACATACTCTGCCTCAGCGGTGCTTGTAGCTATTGAATGCTGTTTCTTGCTAAACCATGAGACAAGTCTTCCACCTAGAAACTCACATGTCCCTGATGTGCTCTTTCGATCTATCTTACAACCGGCNTCTTTGATGGTTGATCTGTTGATGCCCTTTCATCAAAGGTAACATGTATGGACTCTTCAACCACCAAACTCCGCTTGTTGAAGACTCTGAGTGCTTTGCTTGTCGATGAGTATCCCAGAAATACTCCATCATCTGCCTTTTCTTCAAAAGTTCTTCGTTGAGTCTTCCCATTGTTGTGAATATAGCATTTGCACCCGAATGAGTGGAAGTGGCTTACATTCGGTTTTCTTCCATTCCACAACTCATATGGAGTCTTTCCAACTCCTTTTACTATCAAGGACCGATTTTGGGTGTAGCACGCTGTGTTGATTGCTTCTGCCCAAAATCCTTGTGATATGTTGGCTTGCGAGAGCATGGTCCTTGCGGCTTCTTTGAGAGTTCTGTTCCTTCTTTCAGCAACCCCGTTTTGTTGAGGTGTTCGAGCAGCTGATAGTTGATGATGAATTCCGTTCTCGTTGCAGTAGCTCTCGATTACTTGATTAACGAACTCTCCACCTTGATCTGACCGGATCTTTAGTATCGAGACTTCCTTTTCAACTTGAACTTGTTTCAAGAGATTTGGTAGGGCAATTTTTGTCTCGCTTTTCTTGGTTAAGAACACGGTCCATGTGAATCTTGTGTAGTCATCCACTACCACAAGAGTGTACTTCTTTCCCTTTATGCTGGATGGATCCACTGGGCCAAATAAGTCCATGTGAAGAAGACTTAATGGTCTAGTGGATGATGTATCGGCTTTGCTCTTGAAAGAGGATTTGATCTGTTTGCAACGTTGACATGTCTCACAGATTTTATCCTTTCGAAACGTCACTTTGGGCAGTCCTTCCACTAAGTTCCTCTTAGTAAGCTTGTTGATAGTCTTGAAGTTCAGATGACTAAGCTTACTATGCCAATCCCAGCATAAATCTTCCTTGCTCCTTGCTAGCATACATAGGGATGGTTTTGCAGACCTCCAATCCACTATGTACATGTTTCCTTTCCTTGCTGCTTCCAAGACGACTTCGAGAGATTCCTCGTTCATAATCTGACATTTGCTTTTGGTGAAGACAACTTTGTGGCCCTTGTCACAGAACTGGCTTGTACTCAGGAGATTGAACTTGAGCCCCTCAACGTAGGACACTCCTTTAATAACCAGCTCATTCTTTTGGATTTCACCAACAGCTCTTGTGCGCCCCTTCTTCTCGTTGTCGCCAAATGTCACCAAGGGACCTTCGATAGGTTGGATGTTCTCAAGCAGTGTTAGATTTCCAGTCATATGTCTCGAACATCCACTGTCAATGAACCACACGTCCCTGGTGTCCTGCAAGGAAATCAAGCAAGTTTAGGTACCCAAACTTTGGGTCCTGGTGGGTTAGTGAGTTTAGGCATCCATTTATACCTTGTGCCCATTATTCCAGGCCTAGGCGCAATGTAGCCATTGTACGTTTGATAATTATAAGGAATGCTAGCAAAGGTTTTAGGCCTCTTTGGTGCATAAATCAACTTAGGTAGAGACTTTTTGATCGGCTTATGCACCATGCCTTTCATACGCTGTTTGGTCATGTGAAATTGCTGAAAGTGAGGTTTCTTCCAGAACTTGTGATTTGATGACCAATTCTCACTAGATGGATAGAGTCTTCCTTTCTCCATCCGTGAGTTCCTAACTATGTGGATCTCAGACCTTCCATATTTGCCTTGAGGTGCATTATATGGAATGTAGCTCTTTTTGTACTTGGAATGGCCTTGCGAGAGATAGCAAGGTGATCTCTCGATATTGTTTACCCGGCCATTCTTCGTAGCTTTCCTATACTTTCCATTGCTGGTGTATAGGGACGGTTTATGAATAGCTACTCTGGTCTTTTCTGTTGGTCCTTTATGACCTTTATTTGGTTTGGGTTGAGATCCTCCATTTCTTGAAGTTCCCAAACCATTGGTCTGTTTATCTCTCGAGAGATGGTCTTGATGGAACCCTAGACCGGTTCTATCACTTGTAGGTCTGTGATCAACCACCATTTTCTCCATAGCTTTGGAGGAATTAGTGTATGATGCTATGACCTTTCGAAGATTAAGCTCTCTCGTCTCTCGAGCTTTGCACTCTTCAGATAGTAGGATTACTTTGGCTTCTAACTCACTTACTTTGAGAGTCAGCTCCAAATTCTCTTTCGAGACGTTCTTAAGCATATCTCTTTCAGCAGTTAGCTTGCTGTTTTCATCCATCACTCTAGCATGAGTGCTATTGGCGATGTTAAGGTTCCTTCTGAGCGATTCCAACATCTCGAAGGGGTCCTCATCGCTTTTAAATGAAGAACAACGAGAGGTAGAAGTAGAGCAGCGAGATGTAGGAGTAGAGGTTACCTCGTTGTCAATGGCCATTAGGCATTGATTCTCCTCTTCCTCGGTGTATAAGCAGATGAGCCCCCTCTCATCCTCTGAGCTGCTGCTGCTTTCGCTGGAGCTCGACGTCTCGGACTCCTCGATTGTCCTCTCGAATTCTTCAGCAACAAGCGCCTTCCTGCGCTGATACGTCTTTGATGATCCTTTGAAGCCACCTTGTGTTGACTTCTCCCTGGATTCCTCTATTCTCTTGGAATCCTTGCCTTTTTGGCCCTGATGCTTGCTTACTAGTGGGTAAGGGCATTCGGCCTTGAAA
Organism: Ipomoea triloba; assembly: GCF_003576645.1. NCBI lineage: Eukaryota > Viridiplantae > Streptophyta > Magnoliopsida > Solanales > Convolvulaceae > Ipomoea > Ipomoea triloba. The sequence continues at coordinate 14,364,185 of NC_044916.1, read as the reverse complement.
TGTCCCGGTCTTCTACAGTTGTAGCATAGACCCTGATTTTCCTCCTCCGTCCTTCTGGATGGATATCTCTCATTTTTCCTTCTTGAGGAGGAAGGTGAACTTTTGTTGCTCTCCTGGTTCATCTTCATGTATTTCCTGAACTTTCTCACAAAGAGAGCAAACTGTTCGTCAGACATAACATTCATAGGATTAGAGTCTGACCTTGAAGATGTGGATGGTTGCTCAGCAACAAGTGCTACGTTTCGTCGATCCACAATGTCCTCATCTCTTGGGAACATCTCGAACTCGAAGGCTTTGAGATCCCGGAAGAGTTTGTCTGTTGTGGTTTCCTTCAGATCTCGGTGATCTCTCATCGTGATCACCTTTACTTCCCACTCCTTAGTGAGGCCACGTAAGACCTTCAGGTTCAGCTCCTTTTGTGGGATCTCCTTTTCAAGGTCACTGATCTCGGTTGTGAGCTTCATGAACCGAGACTCCATGCTGTCGATGCTCTCTCCTGGCTTCATCTTGAAGTCTTCGAACTTCTTCATGGCCACGGTGAGCTTGTTTTCCTTTTCCTGTTCGTCACCTTCACCAATTAACATCAAAGTATCCCATACCTCTTTTGCCGTTTTGCACTTCCTCACTTTTGGGAAGATGGTTTCGTCTATAGCTCTGAAGAGAATATCCTTGGCAATATTGTCCAGGTTGTTTCTCTTCCTATCATCACTGGTCCATTCTTCCCTAGGTTTTGGGATGTACTTTGGTGTTTCTTGGGTTTGAACTGCAGCAGTATTAACCATTAGGATCTTGACTGGTCCAGAAGTTATAACCTCGGCCATCTCATCATGGAGGGCTGATAAGTACGCAAGCATGCGTGTTTTCCAGTCGTCAAACCTGCTAAGATCAAAAAGAAGATGTCTCGACAACATGCTGTCCATATTGAAAAATTATCTCGTGCTTTGAAAATATTTAAAAAGATTTTTCAAAGAAGGATCTCTAGGCAATATAAACAAAGGTTTATATCGATCAGAGAACTTGCTCTGATACCAATTGTTGGTCCCAAGGGGATGGGGTACAAGTCTAGAGGGGGGGGTGAATAGACTTGTATAAGATTTTGCAAATCTTTTCAACCTCTCGTGTGTATTGAACTTAGGATGTTTAGGTTCGATACCTCACGAGGTGAAGACAAAGTTTTATGCGCAGCGGAAATATTATCCCCTTTTTGGTTAGCACGAGTTTGGGTTAGTTCGAGAGGTGTGATTATATGCAGTGCAATCGAGAAGTTAGCGAGAGATAAAAACAGAAAGTAAATGCAAGAGAGATTTTTAAGTGGTTCGGCCAACCCGCCTACTTCCACTCTTCTTCCAGAAACTCCCTGGAAGGATTGCACTAAAAACTTCCCTTTCTAGTACAATAACGAGCGCTTGAGCTTTGATCACCAAGCCCGCCTCAAGCCTCAGGTTTTTCTCCCCGCTTCCAGTTACTCCACCTCTCGAGCACTTGACCTTTGATCACCAAGCCCGCGTCAAGCCTCAGGTTTCTTTCGCTCGGACAGCAGCCAGGTTACTCCGCCTCTCCTCAGGTTTTTCTCCCCGCTTCCAGTTACTCCACCTCTCGAGCACTTGACCTTTGATCACCAAGCCCGCGTCAAGCCTCAGGTTTCTTTCGCTCGGACAGCAGCCAGGTTACTCCGCCTCTCCTCAGGTTTTTCTCCCCGCTTCCAGTTACTCCACCTCTCGAGCACTTGACCTTTGATCACCAAGCCCGCGTCAAGCCTCAGGTTTCTTTCGCTCGGACAGCAGCCAGGTTACTCCGCCTCTCCTCAGGTTTTTCTCCCCGCTTCCAGTTACTCCACCTCTCGAGCACTTGACCTTTGATCACCAAGCCCGCGTCAAGCCTCAGGTTTCTTTCGCTCGGACAGCAGCCAGGTTACTCCGCCTCTCCTCAGGTTTTTCTCCCCGCTTCCAGTTACTCCACCTCTCGAGCACTTGACCTTTGATCACCAAGCCCGCGTCAAGCCTCAGGTTTCTTTCGCTCGGACAGCAGCCAGGTTACTCCGCCTCTCCTCAGGTTTTTCTCCCCGCTTCCAGTTACTCCACCTCTCGAGCGCTTGACCTTTGATCACCAAGCCCGCGTCAAGCCTCAGGTTTCTTTCGCTCGGACAGCAGCCAGGATACTCCACCTCCCTTGCTTAATCCAAAGCAAGACGTTGTTGATAGTCACAGTTGAATGTAACAATCTCCAATCTGACCACAAGCTATCGTTGAATCAACTTTGATGTAGAGCAGCTTTGGTCACCTTCTGGATGTATGACAGTTTAGCTTTGTAACTCTCTTCGAACACTAAGATGTGTTCTCTCGCTGTATTGAATATCAGGATGATATTCCAAGTTGAGCACTTTGCACTGGAACGTTTTTATCAGACACCTCTTGTTAACCTCTTGACCTCTTTCACAACCCCTTTTTCTTCTGTGTCTTTACGTCCTTATATATGAGAGTAGAAGAATAGTTCCGTTGGAGGGAAAACTATTCCGTTTGAAATTGGTCTCCCACGCCGAACATGGGTCTTTGCACAATTTCAGCATTTTTCATGGAGTAGTGGTCTTGTAACTTGAGCCTTTTGTTTTGTAGTGAATATTCCATATTCCACTTTCTTGAGTTCATGCTTCACTTGCTTCTTTTGGATAAAGTTACTCTTTTTATGTTCCCATCATTCCTTGTTTGGGGAATCTGACCACTTCAGGATTGGTGCACTTCTTGACCGTTTGTGGTGGAGGTCTGACGTGTCATCCACTTCCGTCCATTTTGAAACCTCCCGCTCAGCACCTCTTCAATATTTTATCTCCATGATATTCTCCTTCTCCAAACTTAGAGTATTTTATCTGCACATGTTGACTAACATTCAGCCTCTTGGAGAAGTGCCGGTTTATCGAGACCATAAAAGATGTCTCGACCACTTGATGTTTCAATCCCATGTATCGAGAGGTCTATCTCTCGAATATTCTTTACGTCTCGAACTCGATAGGTATATCGAGAGGTCCTTACCTCTCGAACTTGGCTTGTGTCTCGAGACTTAGTTGATGTCTCGTAGACCCTTATTCCTCCAGAGTTGTCTCGTGCCTGCTTCTGATCTATCTGTTTGCTTACAACACGAAAACTTCTAAGTTGTTCAAACAAGTTTACCTCAAGCTTAAATATTTCCCGAGTTGAGCTCAAATTACCCGGTTGTATTTTCGCTCTTAGTTTACTTATCGAACTTACATTGTTTTGCCTATGTATCGAGACTTGGGGATTCTTACTTAACAGTTGGTATCATCAAAACCTATTACATGATGTTCCTAACAAGATTATCATAAAATAATCATAAAAATCACATGGGAGTTGGTGATGAGAATTGCCAAAATAATTATTAGCAATTATTAACACGTGAATAATTGATTTTGTACGAATATATATATATATATATATATATATATATATATATATAATATTAGTACAAAATCAATTATACTTTATAATAGCAAGTATAAAAAATGAGATAATTATCTAAGCATTTTGGATGGAGATGCACCAATTGATAGAGACAATTAATCATTATCCTTAGCAATTTAGTTTACACATCAAAAATGAGAAAAAGGGGACAGACTTAAACGAATAGAAGATGAATTAGTATAACGATGCATGAAGAGGCTAGGATCAATAGGTTTCTGAACAATTGAATGTTCCGCTCAAAAGCTTGCAAACACCTGGTCAGTACATAATTACTAACATGAGGAGACGAGGGAGGCAAGTGCAAAATGAAGAATTATAATTTTTTCCTGTCACCATCCATTGTATTTATAGGTAGGGAATGTGAGAATTATAAATTAATAATATCAAATTCCTTTTTCAATTTACCTCTTAATCAAATATTATTTCAGTCTATTAGGAATCTTTATAATTTTCCATTAGTTAATAAAATTTTCTTACAAATTAGCTTTACTAATTATTTTTCCAATAAATTATGTAATTAAATATTAACGTGTTATAATCAATTAAATATTGACATAAATATTACTAATAGATATATAGATTATATAAATATAGATTATTAGCATATGTTATTAGCATATATATATATATATATATATATATATATATATATATATATATATATATATATATGTATGTATGTATGTATTATTAATATTTAATATTATTATGATTATTATTATTATTATTATTATTACCATATTACTAAAATACCCCTACATTTGGGCGGGAAAATTCTAGAGGAGGATAATGCTTTTATATATAGTATAGATTAGCAATTAATTCCTTAATTAGCAAAATAATAATTCTATAATTCTACTAAAATATATTCAACTAATTCATTAATTTCAGAAAATAGTAATAATTGCATAGTAATATGACTAATTATTAACTTAATTTTAGAATAATAATTATTAGTGTACTAATCTGACCATTATTAGTTTTACTACAAATCTACAATTAATTCCTTAATTTTAGCAAAATAATAATTCTTTAGTTATACTAAAATCTATTCAATTAATTCCATAATTTCGGGGAATCCTAATATCTCTATAGTAATATGTATAATTATTATCTTAAATAGTATTATGAAAAATATTTGATGGCTGATGTATAGATGCTATACGCCGGCAATAAATGAAAAGATTCCATCTCATTAAAAAAAAATCAACATTGACCAAGTCCTTGTTTGCAAAATTTATATTACTTTCTAAATTATTATATTTTTAATTTTTAATAAGAAAACTCTTTATCTTTTATTAACAAAATGTAGCAAATTTTTTAAACCTATTTATTACTTATATAATAAGTAAATATACTTGGTTTGAGGTAAAGCATTCATGATTCTGGTTTCACCTCTCTATATATCACTATTGCAAAAATCCCCGCCTAAGCGCTCCTAGACCGAGGCGAATTGCTCCCTAGGCACCTGCTTAGGTGGTCGGCCGCCTAGCGCCTAACTCGGCCGACTAGGCCGAGTTGGCGGCCGACTGGGCCGAATTTGGCCGAGTTAACTCGCCCAACTCAACAGAGTTAGCCGAGTTAACTTGAGCGAGTCAGCCTTGTTAATTTTATTATTATATTTATATATATTTAAATTTATTTATTTATATGAGTACGAGAAGTAAGAGATATATATATATATAATATAATATATGATATACACCCACACACATGAATTAATTTTTTGTTTTATAGGTTGTCGCCTAGAACCGCTTAAGCGCTAGGCGCTAGCCTACCACTCGACTAGCGTCTAGCGCCTACTGCAACCATGCCATATATATACAATGATCAAGCTAATTCAAACGGTAATCGCATTACATTGTGCAGCCATAAACTAACGTACATTAATGCCTTGTGCCTACTGTATAGCTCATATTTTTTTAGGAATAAATACGGCTCATATTTAATATATATATAAAAACAACAAAACGTAGTACCGACGGTTTATTATATTGTAAAAATTAAGGAGCCGCTGGTCTGCAGAGGATAGATCGCAGATAGAACCGGAGACTTTGAGGACTTTAGAAGCCAATTCTTGCTGGCGCTGGTTGAGCTCTTCTTGCTTTCTTGAATCGGTGTAAACACTGGTGCCTAATTCAGCTAGCTCCTCCACTACTGCACGCATAAACGCAGAACAAAAAAGCATAAAATTTTGAAACCCAAAAATGAATCCTGAATGCGTTTAATAAAAATCAGAACTTGATAGAGAATGGTGAGGGGCAAAGTAGAGGGAGGCAGTGCAAGAAAGGAATAAGAGAGTCGCCAAGATATGATTTTATAGAGAAAAACGAAAGGAGGAGGAGGCAGTGCAAAATAAAAAATTATGATTTCTAAAGACTAATCTATTGTATTTATAGGTAGAAATGTGATAATTATAAATTTAAAAGGAAAGTACAATTAATTTTAATTTATAAAGAAAAGAGTAATTATTCTGTTATTATATATATTCTTATTTTGTATGCAATTTACCTTTTGTAATTAAATCAATAGTTTTATTTGCCTTTTTTATTTGCCTAATATGCATGCATCCACTGTTTTTGAATTCTGTCATTATTTTAATTATCCTTATTTTGTATGTAATTTACCTTTTGTAATTAAATTAATTCTTTTATTTGCCTTTTTTATTTGCCTAATATGCATGCATCCACCGTTTTCACTTCTGCCATTATGTTAATTATTATATTAATATTAATTATATTATTAAAAAAATAAGAATTATTTTAATTAATTGTATTATTCCTAAAATGCCCTTCAGTTTGGGCAGGAGAACTCTTTCAGACACTTCTGTTATATATATATATATATATATATAGATGTTATGTTATTGCATTGAATGCAATTACTTTCATATCAACCTCCGTTATAAGGGAGCAACTTGATGCTACTGGATCATAAGGTCCTTGACATCTCGCAGTCAAAATAAGTATTTAACTTCTTCAATTCAATTCAGTGTATACATGGATATACAATTCAGGTGACTTTGAGTCAAAATACAGATTATGCATTAATGCATATATCCAAATCAGATATTATAATTTATGGAGTAAAAATATTTTATGCTGCTACTCACAAGAATAATGATCAAGGTTTTTAATTTTTTTTTTCATATTGATACGATACCTCCGAATGGGGTACCCAACTCGGAGGGCCTCGGTATTTGGAGCCCGCCAACCGGTTACCTTTTCTAGCTCGGAAGAAGTCATGAAGTGCCCGACCTTCCAGTCCTTCACGAAGAAGGGCAACCGACTTGCTACCTTTTATACATGGGTCACGACCGCCATCCCTTTTGCTAATTGGGGAGCGGATCTTCTCGGGCCTTTGCCCCAAGCACCTAGTCGGCATATAGGTTATGTATTGCAGCGGTTGATTACTCACTAATAAGTGGGCAGGGGTTGAACCCCTAGCTACCATCATAGAGTACCAGTGTCGTCGGTTTATCTGGAAGAATATTATTTGCAGATTCGGACTGCCCAAGCAGTTGGTCACTGAAAACGCCTGGCAGTTTGACAATCGGACGTTTGATGCCTTTTGCATTTAGCACGGTATTTAGCACATTAAGGCTTTTATTGCCTACCCCTAGTCAAATGAGCAGATAGAGAACTTAAATCGCACCATCCTCGATGGGTTGAGGAAGAGGTTGGAGGAATTGGGAGGAACCTGGGTCGAGCAGCTAGAGAAGGTCCTTTGGACTTATCGAATGATTCCCCGTCGCGTGACTGCAGAAACACCATTTGCCTTGGCATTCGGATTTGAAGCCAAGGTTTAGTAGTTTAAGTAGATTTCTTAATATTAAATTTGTTAAGTTTCTTCTTTGTTTCCTTTTTAAGGCGTATTAGTCTTGTATAAATACCTCATGGGGTCACATTATTAAGGGTTCTGATTTTAATACAAGTGTAATTATTCTACCCCATTGTTCTTGTGTTCATTAGAGCATTATTTTCCCTAATTTTACGGTAGCGTTGGCCAGCCGAACGGTTATCCTCGCAGCCGTGAAACCAACACATATATTGCAAAATTATTACATGTTTGACTTTTCTTTACTTATATACAATTAACAATAAATACAAAAATCACGATCACTTATGTAGAGTTTTGTTCACAGAATGAAAATGGAGAGAATAATAATATTATTACAAAGGAATGGTATAGAGGATGAATAGAATATATAGGAATATTATTTCATTGTTTGGTTGGATTATGAAATTACATTCGAGTATTTTTTGTTGTGAATAAATATATTTGGACATTATCATAGGTATTATTATATGATAATACCTTTTCATCCTTTACAGTACTCTATTTGTAGTAGAACTTTATATATATTGTATATATTTTATTGAAGGATGATTAATAAAAAAAATTAAAATTGATGATTCTCTCTATCTATTGTCTTCTTTTCTACTCTACCATATATTGCCATATTTGTTCATCGAGATTTCACAATACGTTATCACAGGGCCGTTCCTATAGTTTTATAGGCCCGGGGCAAGTGTAAAAAAAAAAGGCCCCATACCACATTTCGAAGTTAACATAATTTTTTATTAATAAATTTTAAATATTATATACGAGTACAAAAATACTAATGTGAACTAAATTGAAATAAAATTTAAAAATTTGTGACATTTTACAAATATAATACTAATACAAAACTAATCATCAAAACAAGGAGTAGTTTGTTCATCAACCAATATATTTTCAACATTATACTCATTTGATAAATTATCATGCTCACCCAAAGGACTATTATTTATTACATTATCCCGTCCACTCAAATTACCAATATCCTCACCAATATGATCTTGATTACTCAAATTTTCATTCAATTGTTCAAGATTATCTACATTTGGACTCTCTAAATTTTCATTTGACGATCCTACTACTTTAATAAATTTATTCATAGCTCCTCTTTGTGAGCCTATTAACTGCTCAATTTGTTTTCTTTTTTTTTTCTTTTTTCACTTGCAGATAAATGTTTTTTAGGAAACATTGTATAAAAACTATAATTGATCTTAACCAAAAAAAAAAAAACGAAAAAAAGAACAAAAGCACCTGTAAAGCGTTTGCACTTGTGAATCAGTTAATCAACAATCTTTATTTTGCCTAACAGGTAAACATTTGCCTTCAATCCCTGCATAAATAATTGAATAAACACATTACAAAATTTGCAGTATACAATTCCTAATTCCTTTAGTACACAATTCCTAATAGTATACAATTTCTAATTTGCAATACACAATTCCTAATTCGTAATTTGCAGTACACAATTCCTAGCAGTACACAAATTATCACATTCCTAATTATATTCCTATTATAGTAGTACGCCACAGGCTAGTAGCCACAACCCTAATGAAATCACAAATTCTAATTAGAATTCACAAATGAAATTACCACACGCCACACAATTTCTAATTAGAATTCACAAATGAAATCACAAATTAAATGAAAATTGCACCCTAATTGCAGTAGTAGGGGTGACCACGGTTCGGTTCGAACCGGCCGGTTCGAACCGAACCGGTACTGTAGCAACCGGAACCGGAATCGGAACCGTACGGTCGGTTCCGGTGATTCTGGAACCGGAACCGCCGGTTCCGGTTCCAGAACCGTAATTAATAAAAAATAAATAAATACATGTAGGCCACACCAGGCCACGCCTGGTGTGGCTTACTGGGCTACTGCCAGTCGGCAATAGCATTATTTAATGCTACTGCCGACTGGCAGTAGCCTTACTGGCTACTGCACATTGGCAGTAGCCAGTACAAAGACTCAAGTGAGTCTTTGAAAATTCAATGCGCAATGCGCAAAAAGAGTTTAGTCGGTTTTGCAAAAGAAACAATATGCCTCCAAAAAGATTTGTTCGAGATGTTCCAACTCGTTGGAATTCTACCTATACTTTGCTTAGTAGTACTATATATTATAAAGATTTGTTATGTTCTTTTTTTTCAAACAACAGTGATATTCATTTGTTTACGCAACATTGGGATGCTTGCACAAAGATTTGTGAGTTATTAAAAGAGTTTAATGATGCCACTTTGGCATTGTCCGGTGTGTATTATCCTACTACACACTTATTTTTAATTTATGTTGTAAATATTGTTGGTAAGCTTTCTGAATATCGTGATGATGATATTTTGAGTGATGCTATTGCATGCATTAGATCAAAGTTTTTAGATTATTATAGAAATATTCCTATTATTTATTTAATTGCAATATGTTTTGATCCTCGTTGTAAATTGTATGGTTTAAGTACATTTTTACAAACTTATTATGAATGTTTAGAATTAGATGATCCTGATGATCCGAACTATGTTAATGCTAATGCTGTACATAATGAAATAACGAGTTTATTTCATAGTTTGTGTGAAGAATATTTACAGGCTTATGGTCCGTCGTTGAATATTAGTACGTCTTCTCGAAGTACTTCACAAAGCTCACAATCATCTCTACGAAGTAGAGGCTTTAACCTGTTAGCTAGAGCAGGTAAAAGTCGTCGGACCAGTGGGAGCGCAACTAGTTCATCATCTACAGCATTATCCGAGGCAGAGATATATTTAAATACTGAGTTTGTATTTTTAGATAATGATGATAATAATCTTGATGTTTTGCAGTGGTGGAAAGACCACGAAAAAAATTTTCCTATTTTATCTATTATTGCAAAACAAATTTTTGGAACTCCTGCTTCTACAGTAGCAGTTGAACAGGAATTTAGTGTAGGTGGAAACATGTTGGACGAGACTCGTTCAAGAATGACGCCACAGTCAATTGAAATTCAAGTTTGCACATCCGATTGGGGATTGGCAAAAATTAGAGAACAAGAGAATGATAAGTCAGGCATCATCAACGATTTCTTTTCCGATGATGCAACCACTACTGCAACCGAAGGGGAACAAACCGACTCCTAAAGTCCTAATTCCAAAAAAAAAGGTAAAAGAACTACGTAGGCTTTGATTCTTATTGAACTTTCAATAAGATACGTAGGCAACTTAATCTTGGTAAAATTAAGTGCAAGCCCAAAATTATTATTATTTTTTTTTGTTTATCATTAAAGTTTAGAGAAAATCAATGTATTATTATAACCAATGTATTCTAGATTTTAAGAATTGAGTAGTCAATACTCAATAATATATGAGATTTGAATTTTGTAACCAATGTAATGTATTCTTTTCACTGATTTGAAATAAAATCCAATTATTGAACTTACTTATAATCTTATATCAATTGTATCATTGTATGTTGTATACTTACTAATTACTACTTGCCTACTTCATTACTTGGCCATACAAATACACAATTATGTTACAAGTTTCATAATAGTCATAATACATTAATATTTAATAATTAATACTACAAATTTACAAAAAAAAAAAAAAAANAATTACCACACGCCACACAATTTCTAATTAGAATTCACAAATGAAATCACAAATTAAATGAAAATTGCACCCTAATTGCAGTAGTAGGGGTGACCACGGTTCGGTTCGAACCGGCCGGTTCGAACCGAACCGGTACTGTAGCAACCGGAACCGGAATCGGAACCGTACGGTCGGTTCCGGTGATTCTGGAACCGGAACCGCCGGTTCCGGTTCCAGAACCGTAATTAATAAAAAATAAATAAATACATGTAGGCCACACCAGGCCACGCCTGGTGTGGCTTACTGGGCTACTGCCAGTCGGCAATAGCATTATTTAATGCTACTGCCGACTGGCAGTAGCCTTACTGGCTACTGCACATTGGCAGTAGCCAGTACAAAGACTCAAGTGAGTCTTTGAAAATTCAATGCGCAATGCGCAAAAAGAGTTTAGTCGGTTTTGCAAAAGAAACAATATGCCTCCAAAAAGATTTGTTCGAGATGTTCCAACTCGTTGGAATTCTACCTATACTTTGCTTAGTAGTACTATATATTATAAAGATTTGTTATGTTCTTTTTTTTCAAACAACAGTGATATTCATTTGTTTACGCAACATTGGGATGCTTGCACAAAGATTTGTGAGTTATTAAAAGAGTTTAATGATGCCACTTTGGCATTGTCCGGTGTGTATTATCCTACTACACACTTATTTTTAATTTATGTTGTAAATATTGTTGGTAAGCTTTCTGAATATCGTGATGATGATATTTTGAGTGATGCTATTGCATGCATTAGATCAAAGTTTTTAGATTATTATAGAAATATTCCTATTATTTATTTAATTGCAATATGTTTTGATCCTCGTTGTAAATTGTATGGTTTAAGTACATTTTTACAAACTTATTATGAATGTTTAGAATTAGATGATCCTGATGATCCGAACTATGTTAATGCTAATGCTGTACATAATGAAATAACGAGTTTATTTCATAGTTTGTGTGAAGAATATTTACAGGCTTATGGTCCGTCGTTGAATATTAGTACGTCTTCTCGAAGTACTTCACAAAGCTCACAATCATCTCTACGAAGTAGAGGCTTTAACCTGTTAGCTAGAGCAGGTAAAAGTCGTCGGACCAGTGGGAGCGCAACTAGTTCATCATCTACAGCATTATCCGAGGCAGAGATATATTTAAATACTGAGTTTGTATTTTTAGATAATGATGATAATAATCTTGATGTTTTGCAGTGGTGGAAAGACCACGAAAAAAATTTTCCTATTTTATCTATTATTGCAAAACAAATTTTTGGAACTCCTGCTTCTACAGTAGCAGTTGAACAGGAATTTAGTGTAGGTGGAAACATGTTGGACGAGACTCGTTCAAGAATGACGCCACAGTCAATTGAAATTCAAGTTTGCACATCCGATTGGGGATTGGCAAAAATTAGAGAACAAGAGAATGATAAGTCAGGCATCATCAACGATTTCTTTTCCGATGATGCAACCACTACTGCAACCGAAGGGGAACAAACCGACTCCTAAAGTCCTAATTCCAAAAAAAAAGGTAAAAGAACTACGTAGGCTTTGATTCTTATTGAACTTTCAATAAGATACGTAGGCAACTTAATCTTGGTAAAATTAAGTGCAAGCCCAAAATTATTATTATTTTTTTTTGTTTATCATTAAAGTTTAGAGAAAATCAATGTATTATTATAACCAATGTATTCTAGATTTTAAGAATTGAGTAGTCAATACTCAATAATATATGAGATTTGAATTTTGTAACCAATGTAATGTATTCTTTTCACTGATTTGAAATAAAATCCAATTATTGAACTTACTTATAATCTTATATCAATTGTATCATTGTATGTTGTATACTTACTAATTACTACTTGCCTACTTCATTACTTGGCCATACAAATACACAATTATGTTACAAGTTTCATAATAGTCATAATACATTAATATTTAATAATTAATACTACAAATTTACAAAAAAAAAAAAAAAANTTCTTTTTTTTCAAACAACAGTGATATTCATTTGTTTACGCAACATTGGGATGCTTGCACAAAGATTTGTGAGTTATTAAAAGAGTTTAATGATGCCACTTTGGCATTGTCCGGTGTGTATTATCCTACTACACACTTATTTTTAATTTATGTTGTAAATATTGTTGGTAAGCTTTCTGAATATCGTGATGATGATATTTTGAGTGATGCTATTGCATGCATTAGATCAAAGTTTTTAGATTATTATAGAAATATTCCTATTATTTATTTAATTGCAATATGTTTTGATCCTCGTTGTAAATTGTATGGTTTAAGTACATTTTTACAAACTTATTATGAATGTTTAGAATTAGATGATCCTGATGATCCGAACTATGTTAATGCTAATGCTGTACATAATGAAATAACGAGTTTATTTCATAGTTTGTGTGAAGAATATTTACAGGCTTATGGTCCGTCGTTGAATATTAGTACGTCTTCTCGAAGTACTTCACAAAGCTCACAATCATCTCTACGAAGTAGAGGCTTTAACCTGTTAGCTAGAGCAGGTAAAAGTCGTCGGACCAGTGGGAGCGCAACTAGTTCATCATCTACAGCATTATCCGAGGCAGAGATATATTTAAATACTGAGTTTGTATTTTTAGATAATGATGATAATAATCTTGATGTTTTGCAGTGGTGGAAAGACCACGAAAAAAATTTTCCTATTTTATCTATTATTGCAAAACAAATTTTTGGAACTCCTGCTTCTACAGTAGCAGTTGAACAGGAATTTAGTGTAGGTGGAAACATGTTGGACGAGACTCGTTCAAGAATGACGCCACAGTCAATTGAAATTCAAGTTTGCACATCCGATTGGGGATTGGCAAAAATTAGAGAACAAGAGAATGATAAGTCAGGCATCATCAACGATTTCTTTTCCGATGATGCAACCACTACTGCAACCGAAGGGGAACAAACCGACTCCTAAAGTCCTAATTCCAAAAAAAAAGGTAAAAGAACTACGTAGGCTTTGATTCTTATTGAACTTTCAATAAGATACGTAGGCAACTTAATCTTGGTAAAATTAAGTGCAAGCCCAAAATTATTATTATTTTTTTTTGTTTATCATTAAAGTTTAGAGAAAATCAATGTATTATTATAACCAATGTATTCTAGATTTTAAGAATTGAGTAGTCAATACTCAATAATATATGAGATTTGAATTTTGTAACCAATGTAATGTATTCTTTTCACTGATTTGAAATAAAATCCAATTATTGAACTTACTTATAATCTTATATCAATTGTATCATTGTATGTTGTATACTTACTAATTACTACTTGCCTACTTCATTACTTGGCCATACAAATACACAATTATGTTACAAGTTTCATAATAGTCATAATACATTAATATTTAATAATTAATACTACAAATTTAAAAAAAAAAAAAAAAAAAATTAAAAATCCCGGTTAGAACCGGCGGTTCGAACCGGAACCGCCGGTTCTAGGAACCGGAACCGGAACCTTAATATAAGGTTCCGGTTCCGGTTTAATGAAACCAAGAACCGTGAACCGGAGGTTCGGAACCGGAACCGAACCGCGGTCACGTCCGCCAGTAGTACAGAAACACAATTAATAGAATTATAGAATACTAGCAAAGAAAAAATTTATAACCTGGTGAAAGTGATTAGGCTTAGGTGAAGGGCCGAAGAATGAAGACCTGGTGTTTGCAGTTGGTGGATTTGTAGTCTGTAGACAGGGCCTTTGACTCTTTGAGTGTGGATGGTGAATGGTGGATTTGCAGTTTGTTCCTGAACTTTTATTGACTCCATTTTTTATTTTTACCGTTGAGGAGGCCGTTGAGAAGGTCGGATGATTACTATGGCGAAGGTTCAATGGCGACGCTTGGACTCCTGAGTGGGCGGTGGGCAGCGACCTTCTCGCATTCTAGTGTTCAACCGTTCATCAGATAATAATAAAAGCAATTTTTTTAAAACTTTTTTAATATAATATATAACATATATATACATACAATATATCCTATGGCCCCTACCTAGAGATGGGCCCTAGGCAAGGGCTCAGCCTGCCCTTGCCCAGGGACGGGCCTGCGTTATCATTCCTCAATGAATGATTTTATAAACTATAAGGGGTAGGGGTGAGTATAATTATCGAAAAACCGATAGCCGATAATTGAATTGATCGATAATTTCGGTTATCGATTATAAGGCTAAAAAATGTCGGTTATTCAGTTATTTATCGGTTATGAAGGTGTAATAACCGCGGTCACCGAATGACTGATACTATTATATATATATGTATATATATATATATATATATATATATATATATATATATATATATATATATATAATATTCCAATTGACCACTATTATAGAAGTAGATAAAAGATTTCTTTCACTTCTGAATCCCAAACAATTCGATTAGGGGTCAGTACACAAAGTTTTAAGGTCATTTCTTCAAATCGCTCTCCATTTCTAAGTTTTAAGTTCATCGCCTTCGCGTAGCTTCATCGATATTACCTACCAAATAAAGGCCTGTTCAGGAAGACCATCTAATTCGCCGGAAAGGATCAATTGAAATCCTCTAATTGTTTCTGCTAGACCAACATATTTTCCTGGAGAACCAGTAAATACTTCTGCTACGAAAAAGGGTTGTGATAAGAAACGCTCAATTTTTCGCGCTCTTGCTACGGTTAAACGATCCTCTTCGGATAATTCGTCCAACCCAAGGATAGCTATAATGTCCTGAAGTTCTTTGTAACGTTGTAAAGTTTGCTTAACTCTTTGCGCAGTTTCATAATGTTCCTCACCAACGATCCGAGGTTGAAGCATCGTTGACGTTGAATCTAAAGGATCTACTGCTGGATAGATACCCTTGGCAGCTAAACCTCTTGATAGTACGGTAGTCGCATCTAAATGTGCAAATGTCGTAGCAGGAGCAGGATCGGTCAAATCATCTGCAGGTACATAAACTGCTTGAATCGAGGTTATGGAACCTTCTTTGGTGGAAGTAATTCTTTCTTGTAAAGAACCCATTTCGGTACTCAGGGTCGGTTGATAACCCACAGCAGAAGGCATTCTACCCAGTAAGGCCGATACTTCCGATCCCGCTTGGACGAAACGAAAGATATTGTCGATAAATAGAAGTACGTCTTGCTCATTAACATCTCGGAAATATTCTGCCATAGTTAGGGCAGTCAAACCAACTCTCATACGAGCTCCCGGCGGTTCATTCATCTGACCGTAAACTAGGGCCACTTTTGATTCGGGAATATTTTCTTCATTAATCACTCCGGATTCTTTCATTTCCAAGTAAAGATCATTTCCTTCACGAGTACGTTCACCCACTCCGCCAAATACGGATACTCCCCCGTGAGCTTTGGCAATATTGTTAATCAATTCCATAATGAGTACTGTTTTCCCCACTCCAGCTCCCCCAAATAGTCCGATTTTTCCCCCACGGCGATAGGGGGCTAAAAGATCTACTACTTTAATTCCTGTTTCAAAAATAGATAATTTTGTATCTAACTGTATAAAGGCGGGCGCAGATCTATGAATAGGAGACGTTGTATTAGTATCTACAGGACCTAAATTATCAACAGGTTGTCCGAGCACGTTGAAAATTCGTCCCAGAGTCGATCCACCGACCGGAACACTTATAGGAGCTCCCGTGTCAATCACTTCCATCCCTCTCATTAGACCATCTGTATCACTCATAGCTACAGCTCTAACTCGATTATTTCCCAATAATTGCTGTACCTCGCAAGTCACGTTCGTTTGTTCATTGCCTCGCCCTTGAACTACCAGAGCATTATAAATATTAGGCATCTTCCCGGGAAAAAGCTACATCTAATACCGGACCAATGATTTTGACGATACGCCCCAGGTTTTTTTTTTCAACCGTGGAAACTTCAGAACCAGAAGTAGTAGGATTGATTCTCATAACAATAATAAAAAATCTTTTTTCTTTCTTTTTTTTTTTTTAAATGAAACCCTTTAGAGATGAATTCCGTCTATTTTCACATCTAGGATTTACACATACAACATATATCACTGTCAAGAGGAAATTTCTTATTTTTCTTATTTTTAGGTTAGTTAGGTATTTCCATTTCAAAAAAAGGTTAAAAATCAAAATTGGGTTGCGCTATATATATGAAAGAGTATACAATAATGATGTATTTGGAAAATCAAATACCTTGGTCGTCTAATAATCAAACATTCTGATTAGTTGATAATATTAGTATTAGGATTAGGTGGGAATTTTGTGAAAGATTCCTGTGATCAAGTCTCATTAACGACGAATTCATGTCGAGTAGACCTTGTTGTTGTGATAATTCTTAATTCATGAGTTGTAGGGAGGGATTTATGTCACCACAAACAGAGACTAAAGCAAGTGTTGGATTCAAAGCTGGTGTAAAAGACTACAAATTGACTTATTATACTCCTGAGTACCAAACCAAAGATACTGATATCTTGGCAGCATTCCGAGTAACTCCTCAACCCGGAGTTCCACCTGAAGAAGCAGGGGCTGCGGTAGCTGCGGAATCTTCTACTGGTACATGGACAACTGTGTGGACCGATGGACTTACCAGCCTTGATCGGTACAAGGGGCGATGCTACCGCATCGAGCGCGTTATTGGAGAAAAAGATCAATATATTGCTTATGTAGCTTACCCGTTAGACCTTTTTGAAGAAGGTTCTGTTACCAACATGTTTACTTCCATTGTGGGTAATGTATTTGGGTTCAAAGCACTGCGCGCTCTACGTCTGGAAGATTTACGAATCCCTACGGCTTATATTAAAACTTTTCAAGGCCCGCCTCACGGAATCCAAGTTGAGAGAGATAAATTGAACAAGTATGGTCGTCCTCTGTTGGGATGTACTATTAAACCTAAATTGGGGTTATCTGCTAAAAACTACGGTAGAGCGGTTTATGAATGTCTTCGCGGTGGACTTGATTTCACCTGGCTTATAAAGTGCTCGGACAACAAGTCATAATGGTTGTGATACGTTGGTAAATAATCACGAGCATTCTAAACGCTCTACCGAGTTTCAATCCCCAATTTAGGTTTAATAGTACTGAGGCGACCATACTTGTTCAATTTATCTCTCTCAACTTGGATTCCGTGAGGCGGGCCTTGAAAAGTTTTAATATAAGCCGTAGGGATTCGTAAATCTTCCAGACGTAGAGCGCGCAGTGCTTTGAACCCAAATACATTACCCACAATGGAAGTAAACATGTTGGTAACAGAACCTTCTTCAAAAAGGTCTAACGGGTAAGCTACATAAGCAATATATTGATCTTTTTCTCCAATAACGCGCTCGATGCGGTAGCATCGCCCCTTGTACCGATCAAGGCTGGTAAGTCCATCGGTCCACACAGTTGTCCATGTACCAGTAGAAGATTCCGCAGCTACCGCAGCCCCTGCTTCTTCAGGTGGAACTCCGGGTTGAGGAGTTACTCGGAATGCTGCCAAGATATCAGTATCTTTGGTTTGGTACTCAGGAGTATAATAAGTCAATTTGTAGTCTTTTACACCAGCTTTGAATCCAACACTTGCTTTAGTCTCTGTTTGTGGTGACATAAATCCCTCCCTACAACTCATGAATTAAGAATTATCACAACAACAAGGTCTACTCGACATGAATTCGTCGTTAATGAGACTTGATCACAGGAATCTTACACAAAATTCCCACCTAATCCTAATACTAATATTATCAACTAATCAGAATGTTTGATTATTAGACGACGAAGGTATTTGATTTTCCAAACACATCATTATTGTATACTCTTTCATATATATAGCGCAACCCAAATTTTATTTTTAACCTTTTTTTGAAATGGAAATACCTAACTAACCTAAAAATAAGAAAAATAAGAAATTTCCTCTTGACAGTGATATATGTTGTATGTGTAAATCCTAGTTGTGAAAATAGACGGAATTCATCTCTAAAGGGTTTCATTTTAAAAAAGAAAGAAAAAAGATTTTTTATTATTGTTATGAGAATCAATCCGAACATCATTGAAGAAAGTGCCCCGATCTTTCTTTTAACCCAGGTTCACTAAGAAATTCGCATAGGCTTTCCTTTCCCTAAAGGTGTGGGAGAAAGAAATCATATTGAAAATTTTCTCCATGGAACTGAAATCCTCCAATAATGGACAGTAGGGCTTATGATCTTCGTTACCTCCTCGCATAAGGTAGATAACCGCTTTCGAATCCATTTCCACTATAACCCGAGGAAATCCCTTTTCAAGGCAGAGTCGTAAACCCTCCCGCATGCCCCACAGTTATACCATGAAGCTGTTACATTTCTCAATATTAACCGTGAACCCCCAGTCCCCACTCCAATCCTTTTGCGATATTGCATAGAAGACCGCCAGCCGATGCCAACCCTGATTCCCTTTTTTTCGCCCCATCAGGTACCAACCTGTTCCTGGGGAAGTCCATTGAACCTAGAAGGAGCTGGCTTTGACAACGCCGTTATGTTAATAAAACATCTCCGCTTCGCTGGTATGCATTTGAACCCATCGGACAGTCTCCAACGGAGCCACCGCGTTGTTGTTGAAGACCCATTCATTTCTAGACTACCACCATGTCCAAAGCGTGATACAGAAAGTCGTAGACCATCTCCAATCCTTGATGCACCGGGAAGACGAAGTTCGCCAACGTCACTGTGAGCCTCCAAGTAATCTGAGCCGCGTTACAATCCCAAAAGAGGTGTTTCAGCGTTTCCTCCTCTGAACCGCAGCAAGGACAAAGCTTGTTCTCAGTTAGATGTCTTCTATACCTTTCAGCATTGGTGAGGAGAAGGCCTTTTAAGGTGAGCTAGAGGAAATTTTTTATTTTCTCCCACCATGGTAGGCTCCAAAGCCAGGACCAGTCTTCGTTGTCGTCGCCCGTACCTGCAATACAAAAGTAAGCTAATTTGACAGAGAACGTACCTGCCTCTCCCTTCAGCCAGCCAATAACATCTATGCTTTAATCACCCAACGGGATCGGTACCGCGCGAATGGCATCGACGAATATTTCGAGAAGGATTTCCTGTAATTTTGGGATGTCCCAAGAATTATTTTGGAGCATGAAATCTCTTACCGTGCATGAATCCAATTCCTCAAGGATCACCACCGCATGTTCAAGCCCTAGGGGTTTATCACCAACCCACCAATCTTTCCACATGTGAATCGATCGCCCATTTCCCACCATCAAAGATGCATTCGAGATGATTGTATTTCTACCTTTAGCAATACTCCTCCACGCCCAAGATCCGTACGCAGGAACCAGTGTCCAAAAGAATCCTCATTCTTGACATATTTGTCATCCATGACTTTCACCTTGAGTTTGTCAGAATTAGTACACATTTGCCACGCAAGTTTGGCTAACAAGGCCTCATTGAAATGGTCCGCCTTGCGGAAACTTAAACCACCTGAATCCCGGGGTTGACAAACTTCATTCCAATTAACTAAATGCATCATTTTCATATCTTGGGTATCCCCCATAGAAAATCTCTACAGATTTTATCAATGCTATCACAAACTCCCTTCGGTAACGCTAGAGCTTGTATAGTGTAGACCGGGATTGTTGCGAGAGCCGATTGAGTAAGGACCCTGTGCCCCTCTAGGCTAAGGGAATCCCTTTTTCCAACCGGAAAGCTTTTTTTGCATACTCTCAAGAATATAGCCAAATGATTGCTTAGTCACTCTTTTTTTGAAGGATGGGGATACCAAGGTACCCTAAACCCAATTTATCAATAACAGGATTCCCGCTACCTCTCTAAGCCGGCGTCTAATCCTGTCACAAGTGTTAGGTGAACAATAAATCAAGGATTTCTTAAAGTTGATAGACGGACCTGATTGCCTGGAGAACTTATCAATCACATAAAGGA
The DNA here is from genome assembly GCF_003576645.1 of Ipomoea triloba. Lineage (NCBI taxonomy): Eukaryota > Viridiplantae > Streptophyta > Magnoliopsida > Solanales > Convolvulaceae > Ipomoea > Ipomoea triloba. The sequence goes on along the minus strand of NC_044916.1, from coordinate 14,343,423 downwards.
TGACCCGGAGTTGCTACTCGAATGCTTCCCCTAAAAGCATGAGGCCATCCGCGAAGAAAAAATGGGAGATCTTAGTGCCTCCCCCTGTCACTCTAAAAGGACTCCAATGACCTTTTCTGGCTTCCTCTTGAATAGCCCAAGAAAGGATTTCCATTGTCAAGATAAACAAGTAAGGGGCTAACAGATCACCCTACCTAACCCTCCTACCTACTCCAAAACGGAGGCAACTTACCACCATTCCAATCAATCAAAATGGTACTCTCCTTAAGGGAAAACAGAATAAGGGAGATCTAGGAAAGTTCATGTTGGAAAGATTCGATTCCAAGAAGAGCCAGTCCAGACTATCGTAAGCTTTGTAGATATCAAGCTTTAAAATCATGAACCCTTTCTTACCCTTCTTTTTTTCCATGATGTGAAGCACCTCTTGCGTCAGCACCACATTATCAAGAGTAGACCTCCCCAAGAGAAAACTATTCTGAAAAGGACCTATCATTTTACTCATGATACCGTATACGGTTCACTAAGACTTTAGAAACAACTTTAAAAATCACGTTTAAGAGAGTGATTCGTCTGAAGTCGCCTGCCTGCGTTCTCTGGTCTTTCTTTCGTGGGAATAAGATTCATGAAGGCTTCTAGCATCCCCGTCGGCATAGTACATGTAATAAGACAATTATTTACAAACTCCGTGACAAACTCCCCCACAATGTACCAGTACTATTGATAGAACACGCTTGAATCCCATCCGGCCCCGGACTTCTAAAACGCTTCATCCCGAAGACTGCAGTCCAGACTTCGTTCTACGTAGCCCGTCTGGTAAGACTCTGGGCTTGGGTATTACTGATGGCACTGCCACACTCCAGGGATAGTTCTAATCTAGTCTCCCTTTGATTCCTGTCAAAAAGCAATTTAAAATAATTAGCGATATGATCTTTGATGATTTGGGGATAGGAAGTCCATTCACCATTAATCTTAAGCATGGTCACCCGAGCGTGGTTCCTCCTAATCAAGGTGGCCTTATGGTAGAAGCTAATATTCCTATCACCATCTTGGACCAGTCATTTCGAGACTTTTAAAACCAGAAGATCTCTTCCTGCTTGAGGATGCCGTTAATCCCATTGATCAATTCAGCTTCAAGTTTAAATAGACCCCTATCCGAACCAAAATTTTGGGAAGATTGGATCCTCGAAATCCTAGCTTGAATTTTCCTTTTTTTTTTTTTTTTTTTTTTCTGTAGAAAATGTTCCCAAAAACTTTATGATTCTATTCTCTAGAGAGTTTGGCAACACTGCCAATAGCCCTTGTTAAGTCCCCCGAGTGAGTGTTCCAAACTATGGTCCAAAGCTCCCGATAATGATTTCTCAAGAGCCAGGCTACCTCGAATCTGAGGGTCTCTCCTTATTAGAAAGGGGAGAAGAGGCGGCGCTCAAAAATTGAACTGGATGGTGATCCGAGTGGGTGCGCAGGAGAATATGGGATTTCTATTCCGAGAAAAGGAGTTGGGCTTCCATATTCCAAAGCACCCTGTCCAGTTTCCTTCTTATGATAACTCTGTCTCCAAGTTTCAAAGACCACGAGAAACTTGGCTCAGAGGTGCTAAGGTCTATGAGGCCATAATCATTCATTGATTCCATAAATCTATCAACCGTGCTAGAGGCAATCTTCGCGGTTCCCCATAATTGATCAGAATACCCAGTAATGTCGTTAAAGTCCCCAAGCATAATCCATGGATCTTTGAAAGAGCTAGAGTACGCCCTGCGATCCTCCCCAAAAACATCTTTGGCTCTCTGGTTAGGCCTCACATACGCAAAAGAAACACAGGTAGACTTCCCATTTAAACCGGGGACCACAGTATGGATGGTTTGGGAATTGTGACCCACCACTGTAAGAGGTAAACGTTCTTTATTCCAAACTAATAAAAGACCCTCCACAAAACCAAAGGGTCCACCATAAAAGATGAGCTAAAACCCAAGTTATTAGCCATCTTTAGAAGTTTATCACTCGCTTTCGTCTTAGTTTCCAAGAAACAAACTGCACCAATCCCTGGCAATTTCAGGATTTTCATGGCATGCCTTCTCGTCCCACAACTCTTCACGCCCCTACAATTCCAAGAAGATAAAATCATGGAGAAACCGAGGGGAAAGGGGATGAGACAAGGTTACTGCTTTCCTCTGGTGCGTTGTACAAATCCATGGGTTGCCTGTAACACCCCCAATTCTAAGATAATAAATAAGGTAATAAAAGGTAGAAATATATAGGAAAGGTTCTTAAATTCTATTAACCATCAGCGGAAGCAAAACCAAACTCATGGGGCGTTAAGCCACATTTAGGCTAACTAAGCCGAAATGCTAAGGCGGTATCTAAAATCCTCATAACATAATCCAAAATTATCTAAAGAGTCAATTATTACAAACCCAAAATTTCTAGGTAAGGCTCACAGGCCCAAAATCTAACAAAAGGGAAAAATCATAGCTAACATATAAGGGATGAAGCTAATATCATACTAGCGCGCTCTCGAGAGAAGGCTTCTACTCTATACCTAAAATCATAAGTTAGAAATATTAAGTAAACCCCATTCCAACACGTAAAACTATATAATAGACATTCAGTATCCAATATAGGTTTTGAGACTGACGTATAGCATATACACACATCCACTAGCCAACTCTATGGAAGATTTTCAAAAGACTTAATTCGCCAACATAGCAATAAACACAAGATCAACTCAAGGAAGAGATGTACGACCACAACAAGGCTCAACTCATCCCATACTCAAAGACAGCATAACAAAGTACAACCTCAACACTTTAGCAAGGAGTTTCACGAGCACAAGCTCTACCAAGGCCATTTGGAGATATAAACACAAGCAAAGGAGATAAACAGTCCACATCATACTAACTCATTGCATAAGCCACTTAATAGCATAGTAAGGTATAATCAAGATAGTCATATTCACCAAATACCAACGTGGAACCAGTGTGGAGGGCTTCCATACAATCTCAATACCATATCATAGGTAATCAATACCAATCAATCAATACCATCAATACAACACAATACCAATGGAAACATACATAGAACTTTAAGTGTATACACCCCCTATAGGGATTCCAAGCCCAACCGGCTAGTTAGCATCTCTTACACCCATGATAAATTTCTACCAAGTGCCCAAAACAAACAAAGGCAATCTGGAGTTTCCCACACATCTGGATCAATCCACGATGGTTGATCGAGGCTTTCCTCACTATCGACCTGTTTGGAGCTTCCCACACAACTGAACCCATTTCAAACTGAGTCAGAGGCCCGCCTAACTCAACTAATACCATAGTGTCACAAATAAGCCCCACACGGTCCACAACTAATAGAATAATCTCAAGAAAGGTTTCAATCAACGACATACATATCTCTCAATTCAAGAATACATATATATAGGATTTCCAAAAGAATACATATACAAAGTAGAACAAATGTAGTAACTCAATATTCAAATCATGATCAAGAATTCCAAGGGAATCATACTAGGTTCAAAAGAATTTATGCAAGAACATCACGGTTAACAAATACTCAATTTAACATGAATATCAATAAAGACATAGGTTTCCAATACTCACAAGTCATAGAGATTATCAAGGAATAGGATTCAAGAACGAGTAATACTCAATAAGCAAAGATAAGGGACTCTCAAGACATCATAACAAAGTATACTGAAACAACAATTGAATTCAAACATACTGGAAGGAGTGCACTGGAATAGTAACAGCACTGAACCAGTAGAACCAAGTGGCAGGGCTAGTGGGCCCGCCAAGAAGTACCGCACAAATAAATAAGGGAGATGGCGGAACTAAGGCTTCCGCCACTTGATACCGGCGAAGTCCTTGTGGGAGTGGCTCACGGGCGTGATAGCCCGATGGGCCAATTCCGTTAGGTCAAAATCAAGGGCGAGAGAGTGGATTTCCCAGAATGATACTCAATAGGCAAAACAGACCTCAATACACATACTTTCCAAAATAGAATACACCCACAACAACATGATATCAAGAGTAGAAGAAATGACACTACAATAATACAAGAAAACCTCAACATAATGACACAATAGTAAGGATATTCAACCACAATATACTCAAGAATCATAAGAAATACACACCATATCATACAAGAGTGGAAAACTAGGTTTAATTGGACATAGGGTTATCTCTTGAAGCTATCTACGCAACCAAGGTCTCCCAAAGCTTATCCTAACACATCTTCCATGTCTTGATCATCTTAGGACCCCAAACCCATCATGGAATGGTAGAAGAAAACATGAGAATAGTGAAATAAGAGAAGGAAAATGAGGTACAAAAGTGAATACTAACCATAATAACTTTGTAATGCATAAAGTATGAATCTTGGCTTGGTTTCTTGAGTGTGATAACATATGATTATTTGGTAGGGGGGATGATGGTGGGTGGCGTGAGAATGAAGAAAGAATGAGTGGATGACTTTGTGGTATTTAGGTTTTGCTAGGTATATATAGTAAGTGGATAGGATAAGGTAAATATATACATATATTCATATATATGTATTAGGGTGAAGTAGAATAGAAAAGGCCTTGGAATTACAAGGCCTATGTGAGTTCAAATATTAATATATATTGGGCTATAAGGTTTCATCAACAATAAGGGATTAATTGGAATCTATAAGATAGCGGGTTAAAATGCCTCAAGGAAATACACACACACACACACACACATCTAATCTTATAAGAATTGGGCTTAAGGCAAAATATGATTTTCTTAGGAATTATTCTCAATTGAAGGATTGAAGCTTTAGAAGAAGAATAATTCCCTTCCGAAAATAATTACGGGAAAAACGCCAGGAATAAATTACTACAGGGTGTCACACCATTACAAGTGGGAGGCCGACAAAATATGAAGGTGCCAGTGTCCGTAGCCAGATCATCCAAGGGTATAGAGCTACTAGCATCCTTTAAACGAGATGACTTTGAAGCCCCCTTTTTTGTTGTTCGAAGTGGTCACTTTTTTACCATTAGCCTTGCTGGTATTATCAGTTTGTTTGTTAGCCTTTTGACTTCCTCCTTTATCATGTTAAACAAAATTTAAATTAGTAGGCGAAAATTTCAGAGGAGTAGATGACTTATGTAACACCCCGTAATTTCTTTCAAGCCTTGAGACCGGTAATTATTTCCACTGGGTAATTTATTTGATTTAATTGGGCTTAATATTTCCAATTGATATATATATATATATATATATATATATATATATATATATATTTTATTCCGGAATTAATTATTTATTCTAAAGGCCCAATTCTTGATTTAATTCTTGTAAGGGATTTAATTAAATTGGATCCTTACAATTTCTATAAGTAAGAGCATTTTCTTTATAATGGCCCAATGTAATTATTCTTGAAGGATTAATTTCCTACTAACTAGTAGTATAATAAATAATGTGAGACCCATTCTTATAAGGGTCCATTATTTAATGTCTTTACCCTAGTATGATAGATACATGATGTATGTAATGATCTTTCCCTACTAATATAAAAGTCTTGTACTTGCAACCCTATCATTCTTTTCCCTTTCCCTGCAAATGCATTTCCATCCTACTACTTTCACCTCTAAACAACCCTAAGTGAAGCCTACACTTTCTTCTTCAAGATCCAAGATCAAGTTTGCTCTTTTAGGATTGATAAGGCTTGGGTAAGTGTTTATCTTTAGGAATATACCTTACATCATGTTATTTCCATAATTTTATATAAGTTCTTATGTTGTTCTTTTGGGAATCTTTTTGGGAAAAAGATGATCAAGGTGGATGTGAAGCTTTGTAAGGACTTTTGAGGGTTTCTTTGTTGAAGTGTGCTCCAAAGAGTAACCATTATGTCCACTAAAATCTATTTTCACACTCTTGATCTATGAACATTATTTGGTGTATTGGAATCCTGTGGAATTCTTTGCTGCTTAGCCTATTCTTTGTTGGTCTCTGAGTTATTTGGATGGATTTATGAACTTGTGTTCTTGATCCTTTGCATCTTGATGTTTATGAACATTTGTTGGTATGGATTCCATGATTATTTGGCTTCTGGGAGATGTAATCTGAACAATCTGATCTTATTTTTGTATTCTAGAATGAACTTTGCGTATTCTGTCTGTTCTGGTCTGGGAGTGGTTTGGAGTTGCCCTTGCGGAGTGCCCCAGCGGTATAATGTGTCCCGCTGGAGTCTTCCGTAAGTCGTTCACGGTGAGGGGTCACAGAGTGAGGTCCTCCGCTAGGGATCTCCGTCTCCTTCTTACGGAAGGGGGTGGCGAAGGAGGTGGTTCCGTTAGGGTGTTCCGCCAGTTCTGATGGAACTCTGGTTCCAGTGAGTTGTTCTGTGATCTGTTATTTGGTTGTTTCACCTTTGGTTCTGGATTTTGTTGGGATATTTTGTGGAGTATTTTACCTTGATTCTGGAGTGTTTATTCATATCTCTTGGTCCAATTTGTGAGTCTATTGGTTGGTCGATTCCTTGATTACATTCTTTGGGAGTTGGTTGTGTTCATAATCTGAGATGAACACTGTGAGTGGATTTTTCTTGGGTTGAGTCTGAGTTTGGGTATGGAGTGGTGGATCTTTGAGTATTTTTTGGGCTATTGAGGGTGAACTAGCTGTGGGCATTATTTGCCTCTGTGTTTGGGCATCATTTGCCTCTGTGTTTTGGGTATTATTTGCCTCTGTGTTTTGGGCATTATTTACCTCTATGTTTGGGCATTATTTGCCTCTGTGATTGGGCACCATTTGCCTCTGTGATTGGGTTTTTGCCTCGGTGAACTAACTTCGGGTTTGGTGATTGTTATGAGGAATGGTACTTTGGTTGGAGGTTAAGGTTTGGTGATTATCCTTGGGTTGAGGTCTGTTTGGTTCCTTATTGGCTCTTGAGTTGGATTGTGTCTTGATTGGTTATCGGTTATTCCTTGTTATATTGCGGTTTGGTTGTTCCTTGTGAGTATTCAGTTGAGTTTATGATTCGGTTGATATTCCGTTATAGACATGTTGTTTTGTGCAATTATGATGGATATGGGTATTGTTGGGAAGTCCTTGGTGTATATTCATTCAGCGTGTTGTTGTTGAGTATCCGATTTAAATACTGAACAATTGTTGGTGTATATATTCTATATGGGTGTGTAAACCTATTTACAAACTTACTATATATGTATGTTTATCACGGGTGTGAATGGTGGTTGCTTAGCAGTCTTTTTCTAATGGTTTCTTACATGTTTTCCAGGTATGGATAAGTCTAAGCGAGAGCGCGTTAGAGCTTACCGATATGAGGCTGCTTAGACTTAGCTTATGATGTTTAGACTTTATGTTTTGGGCCTGTGTGCTGATGTTGAGACTATATACTCATGTTTAGATTAGTGTTATGATGACATCGTTTTGAGGATTTATACTATATGCAGTTCAGTTTTTGGATAGCCTGTGCATCTAGGCCGTGTTTTTCTTACCTAGATGTGGCATGATACCCCTTAGGTTATAAATCGCTTCCGCTATGTTGTGTTTGATAGTTGAGATCGGCAGCTTTTGTGTTAAAGTTTTAGCTATCTCAGCTTGTGAAAGGTTGGGGTGTCAATGCGGGTGACGATGAGGAGGACGACGAGTCTGAGGAGGAGGAGTCTGAAGATCAGATCAACCGGGAGAATTGAAGGAAGGAGCAGCATGACCCCGTGGGTTCCGCGCCGCCGGTTGACCCCATACTTCTACAGCTGCAGGAGATGCATCGGATGGTGGAGGCTAGGTTCACATCGTTGGATTTAAGAGTAGACCGTGGTTTTCAGCGCTTGGGATTCATTGAGGCCAAGCAAGGCATTTAATTAAATTGGATCCTTACAATTTCTATAAGTAAGAGCATTTTCTTTATAATGGCCCAATGTAATTATTCTTGAAGGATTAATTTCCTACTAACTAGTAGTATAATAAATAATGTGAGACTCATTCTTATAAGGGCCCATTATTTAATGTCTTTACCCTAGTATGATACATACATGATGTATTTAATGATCTTTCCTTACTAATATAAAAGTCTTGTACTTGCAACCCTATTATTCTTTTCCCTTTCCCTGCAAATACATTTCCATCCTACTCCTTTCCCTACTAATATAAAAGTCTTGTACTTGATCCTTTGCATCTTGATGTTTATGAACATTTGTTGGTATGGATTCCATGATTATTTGGCTTCTGGGAGATGTAATCTGAACAATCTGATCTTATTTTTGTATTCTGGAATGAACTTTGCGTATTCTATCTGTTTTGGTCTGGGAGTGGTTTGGAGTTGCCCTTGCGGAGTGCCCCAGCGGTATAATGTGTCTCGCTGGAGTCTTCTGTAAGTGGTTCACGGTGAGGGGTGGCGGAGGAGGTGGTTCTGTTAGGGTGTTCCGCTAGTTCTGATGGAATTCTGATTCCAGTGAGTTGTTCTGTGATCTGTTGTTTGGTTGTTTTGCCTTTGGTTCTGGATTTTGTTGGAATATTTTGTGGAGTATTTTACCTTGATTCTGGAGTGTTTATTCATATCTCTTGGTCCATTTTGTGAGTCTATTGGTTGGTTGATTCCTTGATTATATTCTCTGAGAGTTGGTTGTGTTCATAATCTGAGATGAACACTGTGAGTGGATTGTTCTTGGATTGAGTCTAAGTTTGGGTATGGAGTGGTGGATCTTTGAGTATCTTTTGGGATATTGAGGGTGAACTAACCGTGGGCATTATTTGCCTCTGTGTTTGGGCATCATTTGCCTCTGTGTTTTGGGCATTATTTGCCTCTGTGTTTTGGGCATTATTTGCCTCTGTGTTTGGGCGATATTTGCCTCTGCGTATGGGCACTCTTTGCCTTTGTGTTTGGTCATCAGTTGCCTCTGTGATTGGGCACCATTTGCCTCTTTGATTGGGTTTTTGCCTCGGTGAACTAACTTCGGGTTTGGTGATTGTTATGAGGAATGGTACTTTGGTTGGAGGTTAAGGTTTGGTGATTATCCTTGGGTTGAGGTCTGTTTGGTTCCTTATTGGCTCTTGAGTTGGATTGTGTCTCGATTGGTTATCGGTTATTCCTTGTTATGTTGCGGTTTGGTTGTTCCTTGTGAGTATTCAGTTGAGTTTATGATTCGGTTGATATTCCGTTATAGACATGTTGTTTTGTGCAATTATGATGGATATGGGTATTGTTGGGAAGTCCTTGGTTTATATTCATTCAGCGTGTTGTTGTTGAGTATCCGATTTAAATACTGAACAGTTCGTTGGTGTATATATTCTATATGGGTGTGTAAACCTATTTACAAACTTACTATATATGTATGTTTATCACGGGTGTGAATGGTGGTTGCTTAGCAGTCTTTTGCTAATGGTTTCTTACATGTTTTTTAGGTATGGATAAGTCTAAGCGAGAGCGCGTTAGAGCTTACCGATATGAGGCTGCTTAGACTTAGCTTATGATTTTTAGACTTTATGTTTTGGGCCTGTGTGCCGATGTTGAGACTATATACTCTTGTTTAGATTCGTGTTATGATGACATCGTTTTGAGGATTTATACTATATGCAGTTCAGTTTTTGGATAGCCTGTGCATCTAGGCCGTGTTTTTCTTACCTAGATGTGGCACGATACCCCTTAGGTTATAAATCGCTTCCGCTATGTTGTGTTTGATAGTTGAGATAGGCAGCTTTTGTGTTAATGGTTTAGCTATCTCAGCTTGTGAAAGGTTGGGGTGTCACAACTTACTTGACTCATTCTGGACTTTCTCTCTGTTTAGTGTAATCTCTCCAACCAAAAGTGAGGACTCATTTTCATCCTGGAGTTGAGCACCTTCCTCCTGAAGGGCAGCAAACTGGTTAACCGACCGCACAATCTTTTTCCCTTGTTGCACCATCGTATTAGCAACTTTTTTTTTCTGTGATTCCTCGAGCAAGTTTTTCTTCTACACCAGCCTCGAGCGAGTTTTTCTTCTATCAGAGCTACACTAGAAGTCTCTCCCTCTTGCGCTTGTGTCAGATTCTGTTGAGCAGGTTCTTCCGGCTGCACTGGGCTTTCTTGGGGCAATCATTAGAGCCGTGACCTACTTCCCCACACTCAAAGCAGATTGTATGGGGCTCCTCAAACTCAATATTTTGTATTCTATCTTGGACAATAATTATGGAAACCAAAGGTTTGGTGAGATCGATTTCCACAGCTGTCCGCGCAAAACGACCCTTCTCGACCCCGACCGTTGTTCGATCTAGTTTCACAGTCTACGTGATCCAGAATTGCTTTGATGGTATATTCCCTAAAAAAATCGACTGGGAGCCCTAGAAGCCTCATCCAGACCGTCACTTGTCGACAGTAGCTTTTGAGAGATCGAACTTAGGTACCCAACGCTAAGGAACAACATAGTGGTCGAAGACTTTCGAAGGACCGCCAACAAGAGCTTTCATGCAATCCTTGGCCAGTTCAAAACGAGCCACATACCAGTTATATCCCAGATTTATCATCTCAAGTTTCCCCTCTAGGTTCCACATCCTTGAAAGACGGCTAAGGAGAACATTAAAGTGTTAGAATAAATATACATTCATTTTATAATGTAACGATTTAACCTGACAACGGAAACCAATAGGATCGAGCACCTCCAGCCATAGTTGTTGATTTCTGTTTCATTGCTTGATATTATTGTTTGTCTACTAAGCAACTAGATGGTGTAGTCTGTAAAGTTGTAGTAGGAGCAGTGGGAGGACCGAGCTTAAATAGCCTACGTGCCATCATTATAGGCTAAGTAACGGAAACCGTTACTTCTATTTCAAACCACAACATAATAGTCATAAATGACCTAATACTTGCACCACTTAATAGTGCTATAATGTATGAAAAATGTTACATTCTCCCACTTGGTGCAAGTATTAACTCAAAGATGCAAAAAGAAACATGAACCATAGGGATAGTCCTCTTGTTGTGAGTAGTATTTACTTATGATTACAATGTAACCTGTTCTCTAAGTACCTTATGTGGTATAAAACTTAATGAATAAACCTTATGTTCATTCTTGATTTGTAATTAGTTATCAAAAACTAATTACTGCCACAATGGCTAAATTTGGCCTTATAAACTTACACTGATTGATTTATACAATATTAATGGAAAATGTTACAATTTTCCATTTTGTGCAAGCATCGACACAACCTTCATTTAAAAATAAAAAAAACATGAATCATAGTGGTATGTCCTCTAAATTAAAGTGTGAGTAATACCAACAATGCATCGCATGCATTTAATTTCAAACTCAAGTCCTTTATGAATAAACCCTACGTTTATTCTTGGTCCAACGTTGAGGATGTTTCTCAAATAAATATGTGCATAACCATATCAGGAACCATCCATATTACATATGTAACCCCTCGTTCGTTTTGAACTTGAGGGCATCGATGTAGTACGCGGGATGGATTGGTTAGATAAGTATAAAGCCCAGATAGCGGCTAATGAGCGAAAGGTTGTCCTACGAGGACCAAAGGGAAGAAGAATATCCTACCGAAGAATTGGCAGGCAACCCGAGTCAAGGTTGTTGACAACACAGAAATTGAAAAAGTACGCTCACCAGGGATGCGTAGTGTATCTCTGTTTGGTGCAAGAAGCCGAAATAGAAGAACCCTGAGATTAATCGAATCCCAGTTGTACGTGAATTCCTGACGTATTTCCCCGACGACCTCACGGAAATGCCGCCGGAAGGAGAAGTAGAGTTCACCATCGATCTCGTACCAAGAACATCACCCATCTCGAAAGCACCTTATCGAATGACACCTAAAGAGATGGAGGAACTGAAGGCGCAATTGGCAGAACTGTTGGAGAAATAATTCATCAGACCAAGTGTATCACCTTGGGGCGCGCCAGTACCGTTCGTTAAGAAGAAAAAAAATGGGAGCCTTAGACCGTGCGTCGATTATAGAGAACTCGATCGAGTCACAAGTAAAGAACAAATACCCGTTGCCGAGGATCGACGATCGATTCGATCAGTTGAAAGGAGCAGGCGTATTCTCAAAGATTGACTTACGATCAGGGCATCACCAAGTGTGAATCGCGAAGAAAGATGTTTCTAAAACAGCATCAAAAAGGAAGTTTCGGGGACGAAACTATTTTAAGGGGGGAAGACTGTAACCCCTCGTCTATTCCGATAAGTTTAGGGTTCGAAAAATATTTTTTAGGCTATGACATTTATGAGACGATCTCTCGGTACTTCAGAAGGATTTTTATAAGTGAGAGTAGTTATTAATAAGCTGTGATCTACGTACCGGTCACGAACCGTAAGAATTTTAGGAGCTGGTATTCGGACCCGATTATCCTAGGAAATGAATTATTAGACACCATACTATTATTCTTGAACTTCCTATTTAATTAAATTAGCCCATAGCAGCAAAAATTTATTTTTGATCGTACATCGCGAAATTTCGCGGTGTACCGAACGTAGTCCAATTTTGAGTTTCAGTCTAGAGTAAATTTTTGGTTTCGAAAATTATTTGAAGTAAATTAGTTTCTAACGAGAATTCATCTGATTTAATCCCGATCAGTCTAAGCTAAGATATTTTCCAAGACCAAACCATAGGGAGGTGACACTTGTCATAATTTTATACCACATGTAGGGGTGGACTAGTCAACCAAGTGGATTAAGATCATAAAGCCAATTTTTTTTTTCCCATTCTTCTTCATTGTGGCCGAAATATCCAAGGAGAAGAGAGAGAGTGAGATCATCTTCATTCTCCATTAGAGCTCACATTCCATAGCCAAGAATCTCTACACAAGTCTCAAAATATTCGGTAAAACTCCAATTTTATTCGGTAGATAGCTTTATTTTTCATCCTAGAACATGAATCTAAGTTAAGATTTCTTAACATCATGTGTTACGTTGTTGATGGAATTTTAGGGTTTTAAGGTGAAATTGGGGAAAATCAACTCCAAGGATCTTCTACGAAATTAGAAACCCGGTTGAGGTAAGGAATCCCTTTAATTGGTTGAGGTTGTTTGAAACTAGATAATTGATAGCTAGGTTATGGTTTGTGGTTAACTTGTGAACATGAAAACCTATGTGTTATGTGAAGATTTTGCCTTAGTTGTGTAACAAGAATATGATAGGAATATATATACTAGAAAGAAGAGAAATTATGTATCTATGTATATATACATGTGTGTGTGACGTGTGGGTGTAGATATGTAAGTGTGGGTGTCGTGTATATATATATATAGATATGGGTGTGTGTGCCGAAAATATATATATATGTATAGATACATGGTAAAATGTCACATTTTGTGTATAGTATATGGTATGTATAAACCATAATTATATATGTTGTTAGCAAGAAGAGTAATACTATGTAGTTAGGCATATGTGTTATGTAGGTAGTGTTACACATGTGTGAACTTGTAAATAGTATAAGGAAGTAGCATTATGTGCTTGTAAAGAATAAATATATTTTACGTGTTATGCCTATGTTGAGGTTGGGAAGTGTATATGTTATATGCATTGAGATGTATGTGTCAAATATGAGACTTATGTGAAAGATGTGGGGTTGAAAGTGTAGAATTGTTACCCTTGAATTACCATTGTGAAAGGTTGTTAGTGAATTATCCAAGTGTTTTGCAAAGAAAAGGAGAATTTTTGAATTGGGTTAAAGGGAGAATTACTTTCTGAGTATTGGAATTGACCCAAGTATGTCCAAAATATTTTCAATGCAAGAAAGGGAAAGAGTAGAAAAATGTTTTCAAACCTTAGTGCTAGTAAAAGTGGTGAAGGATCTTGTTAACCTACGGGATAAAGATGAGCTTAAAGTGCCTATCTCGCATGGTAGTTATGTGTATGATCAATCATACTGTGGGCGAAGTCTATTCGCCGAGTACTATATCACCCGGAAGGAAAAGGTACTCCTACGGGAGTGTGCACACTTAAGTATAGTCACTCTATGTTCGGGTAGGTGTCGTTCTTATGAACCTAGTGAGGCTAGCTAGGAATCATTCCAACGCTCCTATAAGTCTAGGGGATCAGTATTAGACCGGGCGATGACCACTGAACCCGAGTTCAACGATCCAAGTGGTCAAAAATGGAGAAGAACTCCAAAAGGCCTCACACTTTCTATCTAGGACTAAGTGGAATTTTGAAATATGAATGTAGTTACGCCGTAGCTACAGGAAAGAAAGATGTGACAAGCATTTAAGTACCCAAAGGTTGTGGGTGATCTCTCTCTTTGAAGAGTGAAAAGTGATGAGAATTTCATTATGAGGGAAAAGTTTTTCTACTAAGGTGATTACAAGCAAGATGTGTGATTTATGTTTTCTACTACTTACTAGTATGCTTAATTGTTTAACAATATATTATTGGGTATGTACATGATTACCAAATGACCTTGTCAAGAGGGAAAATGATATGAGACGTTATTGAATTTTGCTCATAGTGTATGCAAGTTGCTATTTATAACTGTTGCAGGTAGAATCTTTGCAGATGAGTAAGGTATAGGGTCTTCTATGTAACAATTTTTACAAAACCTTTATTTAGTTTTGAATGACCCATGGATATCCTTACTTCTCCATCGTGCTAACTACACTTCACTGTGTTCCTAACAGATGCAGTCTAGTGTCAGTTCCTGTAGCCCGGTGAGCTCCAAAAGTTCACCGGAATATGTTTGTCAAGGCATGGATTATGACGAGTACATATAGATGATGGAGGGTGAAGACCCATACGCACCTGGTTATGCTCCTGTAGCTCCCACCAATCCAGATACTCCTGTGGCTCCGTCAGCCCCTTTTGTTTCTTGCCCTGTTATGGATGAGGTCCAGGCTTCTTATGGCTTTTACCCCATAGAGCCTTTAGATGGTAGCGATCCCCTTGAGTTCATAGTGCACTACCTTTACCCTTGGGACCCTAGCCCCCGGGACTATTGGGAGGAGTGGTCGATGGTCATTACCACCTCTCGGTTTTTGGACCATATTACCTGGTACGAGGGGGAGTGGCACTTGGTCTGGGGAGAGTTCACCGGCCCCGTGTACTCTATGATGGACTAGACGTCGAGTCCTTGGGAGTTTTTGTGTACATACTTTTTGTAGCCTTAGTGATGGCTAAGCATGACTAGTTGGGTCGTAGTTGAATCTCGATCGGTATTTTGGCCGGAGGGGCAATCTCATGTATATATAACTGCAAGAATGTATATTTTGCTTAATTAAGTTTTTCAACTGATATGTATAAAAGTGCTTAAGTATTTGTTGGGTGGTTGTTGTGGTTAAAAGAGTTTCCTTTAGCCTGTGCACCTAGAGCGAGGTTTATCGCGGA
Source organism: Ipomoea triloba (assembly GCF_003576645.1). Classification (NCBI taxonomy): domain Eukaryota; kingdom Viridiplantae; phylum Streptophyta; class Magnoliopsida; order Solanales; family Convolvulaceae; genus Ipomoea; species Ipomoea triloba. Next base: position 14,328,128 of record NC_044916.1, on the reverse strand, counting down.
ATGATAGAACTCTCTCTAGGTGTGGCGGTAACTCCCTCGGATGTACGGGAAGGTAGGTTCGAGGTGTTACAAAGTGGTATCAGAGCCTAGGTTGAACCTTCGGGAATTAGGTCGAAGCCTAGGTTGTGTGGTCTCGTTGTAGGTCTAGGATTGAAATTCGGATAATTGGATTTTCAAAGTCCATGTTTGAGCCAGCCTAAGTTTGCTAAGACTGAGCCTAAGTGTGAGTTTTTGGAGCGGAGCTGGAGACTAGGCAGCATCAAAAAGGGGTACCACATCATCTGTATTTCGCGAAATCTCCCGATTCTAGAATGCTTTGATCAATATTTGTGTATCTTTATGAGCGTTAATCATTGCTTATAATTGTTGTGAGTAAGCATGATAGTATAGTGCGTTCCTAATTGTTATGCCATAGTTGAGATACCTTGTTGATGAGCATGACGAAGTTGATGTTAGGAATTGCTGGATAGGACTTGAGTAGCTGCTATACTAACTGCGTAGCTAGCTAACTCCTTAAGAGCTTGTATGCTTCAAGAACTAACTTGAAACTGTCGTTTGGTGAAGATGCCGCCTAGACGAAATATACCTGTCGGTCAGGGTGACGAGATATCGGCAATGGACCATATGGCTCTCGCAATGGAACAAATGGCTGGATTTATGATGGCTCAACAAGTCCAGAATCAAAATAACAGACAGCCGCGAGTTGATTTTGCAAAAGCCATAGCAAGCAGGCAGCCACCATACTATGCGGGTGAAGAAGACCCGGTAATCTTGGAAGAATGGATTAGGACGTTTGACAAACTGCTCGATGCAGTCAACTGTCCTGCAAATCAGCGAGTATCTTCCGTCGTGTATTATCTGACAAAAGCGGCAGACAACTGGTGGTCAAGAGCCGGGCCCGACTTGCTGCAAGACCCAGACTTTGGCTGGGAGGAATTTAAGGAAGAATTGAGAGGACAATTTTACACGGAACGAATCAAGGGAATTAAGTGCGAAGAATTCTTGCGACTGAAGCAGAAGGGAGAAACTGTTCAGGTCTACTATGACCAATATGTGGAGCTGATGCGTTTCGCTCAAGAAATCGTGCCTGACGAAGCGAGTAAGGCCAGAAGATTCGTCCGTGGACTGGACTGGGACGTAAGAGGAATGATCGCACCATTCATGTGCTCTACTCTGAAGGAGGCATACGACAGGGCATCGGATCACTATCAAGTGTATCTGGATCGACAGGAAGTTTACGGTCGAAACAAACGAAAGGCTGATGATAAACCACCGAAATTTCAGTTGGGAAATAACAGAGCTAACCAAGATAGCTTTAATACAACGAAAGGAAGAGGAAGGGAAGGAAACAATCAAGGAAATCGTTCTGCTTGCTGGAGATGCGGAAGGAATCATCCTGGGGAAAATTGTCAAGGAGTGAGAATTAGGTGCTACAAGTGTGGTCTCTTGGGACACAAGGCCTCTGAGTGCCGAACCCAAGTAGACATTTTCCAGAAACCCCTGCAAATTGCAAGCCAAGGAAGAAGATTTAATGGGAACCCTAACAGGATGCCCGCAGTTACAGAAAATAAAATGGTCAACTTCCAGTCAGTAGATCAAGGTAGACTAACAAACACCAGATCCGGTCCCAACCACAAAGGAAAGCAAGCGATGGGAGAAAGTAGCACCGGGAACCAAGGACGAATCTACGTCGTCAACAGCGCTCAAGCTCAGGCTAGCGACGTCGTAACCGGTACCTTTCTCGTAAACTCAGTGCTTAGCTCAGTATTATTTAATACGGGAGCTACCAATTCCTTTATATCATCTACATTTGCGGATAGATTGAAGTTATGGCCTACTATTAGGTTAGATCTAAATGTCAAAACTGCTTTAGGAATAGTAGTGGCCCGTAGAGAGAGTTATGACAATGTTGCAATAGAAACAGCGGGATCTGACTGTCTCGGAAACCTCGTTCGTTTTGAACTTGAGGGCATTTATGTAGTACGCGGGATGGATTGGTTAGATAAGTATAAAGCCCGGATAGCGGGTAATGAGCGAAAGGTTGTCCTACGAGGACCAAAGGGAAGAAGAATATCCTACCGAAGAATTGGCAGGCAATCTGAGTCAAGGTTGTTGACAACACATAAATTGAAAAAGTACACTCACCAGGGATGCGTAGTGTATCTCTGTTTGGTGCAAGAAGCCGAAATAGAAGAACCTGAGATTAATCGAATCCCAGTTGTACGTGAATTCCTGACGTATTTCCCGGACGACCTCACGGAAATGCCGGCGGAAAGAGAAGTAGAGTTCACCATCGATCTCGTACCAAGAACCTCACCCATCTCGAAAGCACCTTATCGAATGACACCTAAAGAGATGGAGGAACTGAAGGCGCAATTGGCAGAACTGTTGGAGAAAGAATTCATCAGACCAAGTGTATCACCATGGGGCGCGGTAGTACTGTTCGTTAAGAAGAAAAAAATGGGAGCCTTAGACCGTGCGTCGATTATAGAGAACTCGATCGAGTCACAAGTAAAGAACAAATACCCGTTGCCGAGGATCGACGATCGATTCGATCAGTTGAAAGGAGTTGGCGTATTATCAAAGATTGACTTACGATCAGGGCATCACCAAGTATGAATCGCGAAGAAAGATGTTTCTAAAACAGCATCAAAAAGGAAGTTTCGGGGACGAAACTATTTTAAGGGGGGAAGACTTTAACCCCTCGTCTATTCCGATAAGTTTAGGGTTCGAAAAATATTTTTTAGGCTATGACATTTATGAGACGATCTCTCGGTACTTCAGAAGGATTTTTATAAGTGAGACTAGTTATTAATAAGTTGTGATCTACGTACCGGTCACGAACCGTAAGAATTTTAGGAGCTAGTATTCGGACCCGATTATCCTAGGAAATGAATTATTAGACACCATACTATTATTCTTGAATTTCCTATTTAATTAAATTAGCCCATAGCAGCAAAAATTTATTTTTGATCGTACATCGCGAAATTTCGCGGTGTACCGAACCTAGCCCAATTTTGAGTTTCAGTCTCGAGTAAATTTTTGGTTTCGAAAATTATTTGAAGTAAATTAGTTTCTACCGAGAATTCATCTGATTTAATCCCGATCAGTCTAAGCTAAGATATTTTCCAAGACCAAACCATATGGAGGTGACACTTGTCATAATTTTATACCACATGTAGGGGTGGACTAGTCAACCAAGTGGATTAAGATCATAAAGCCAATTTTTTTTCCCATTCTTCTTCATTGTGGCCGAAATATCCAAGGAGAAGAGAGAGAGTGAGATCATCTTCATTCTCCATTAGAGCTCACATTCCATATCCAAGAATCTCTACCCAATTCTCAAAATATTCGGTAAAACTCCAATTTTATTCGGTAGATAGCTTTATTTTTCATCCTAGAACATGAATATAAGTTAAGATTTCTTAAAATCATGTGTTATGTTGTTGATGGAATTTTAGGGTTTTAAGGTGAAATTGGGGAAAATCAACTCCAAGGATCTTCTACGAAATTAGAAACCCGGTTGAGGTAAGGAATCCCTTTAATTGGTTGAGGTTGTTTGAAACTAGATAATTGATAGCTAGGTTATGGTTTGTGGTTAACTTGTGAACATGAAAACTTATGTGTTATGTGAAGATTTTGCCTTAGTTGTGTAACAAGAATATGATAGGAATATATATACTAGAAAGAAGAGAAATTATGTATCTATGTATATATACATATGTGTGTGACGTGTGGGTGTAGATATGTAAATGTGGGTGTCGTGTATATATATATAGATATGGGTGTGTGTGTGTGCCGAAAATATATATATATATGTATATATACATGGTAAAAGGTCACATTTTGTGTATAGTATATGGTATGTATAAACCATAATTATATATGTTGTTAGTAAGAAGAGTAATACTATGTAGTTAGGCATATGTGTTATGTAGGTAGTGTTACGCGTGTGAACTTGTAAATAGTATAAGGAAGTAGCATTATGTGCTTGTAAAGAATAAATATATTTTACGTGTTATGCCTATGTTGAGGTTGGGAAGTGTATATGTTATATGCATTGAGATGTATGTGTCAAATATGAGANTCGATCGAGTCACAAGTAAAGAACAAATACCCGTTGCCGAGGATCGACGATCGATTCGATCAGTTGAAAGGAGTTGGCGTATTATCAAAGATTGACTTACGATCAGGGCATCACCAAGTATGAATCGCGAAGAAAGATGTTTCTAAAACAGCATCAAAAAGGAAGTTTCGGGGACGAAACTATTTTAAGGGGGGAAGACTTTAACCCCTCGTCTATTCCGATAAGTTTAGGGTTCGAAAAATATTTTTTAGGCTATGACATTTATGAGACGATCTCTCGGTACTTCAGAAGGATTTTTATAAGTGAGACTAGTTATTAATAAGTTGTGATCTACGTACCGGTCACGAACCGTAAGAATTTTAGGAGCTAGTATTCGGACCCGATTATCCTAGGAAATGAATTATTAGACACCATACTATTATTCTTGAATTTCCTATTTAATTAAATTAGCCCATAGCAGCAAAAATTTATTTTTGATCGTACATCGCGAAATTTCGCGGTGTACCGAACCTAGCCCAATTTTGAGTTTCAGTCTCGAGTAAATTTTTGGTTTCGAAAATTATTTGAAGTAAATTAGTTTCTACCGAGAATTCATCTGATTTAATCCCGATCAGTCTAAGCTAAGATATTTTCCAAGACCAAACCATATGGAGGTGACACTTGTCATAATTTTATACCACATGTAGGGGTGGACTAGTCAACCAAGTGGATTAAGATCATAAAGCCAATTTTTTTTCCCATTCTTCTTCATTGTGGCCGAAATATCCAAGGAGAAGAGAGAGAGTGAGATCATCTTCATTCTCCATTAGAGCTCACATTCCATATCCAAGAATCTCTACCCAATTCTCAAAATATTCGGTAAAACTCCAATTTTATTCGGTAGATAGCTTTATTTTTCATCCTAGAACATGAATATAAGTTAAGATTTCTTAAAATCATGTGTTATGTTGTTGATGGAATTTTAGGGTTTTAAGGTGAAATTGGGGAAAATCAACTCCAAGGATCTTCTACGAAATTAGAAACCCGGTTGAGGTAAGGAATCCCTTTAATTGGTTGAGGTTGTTTGAAACTAGATAATTGATAGCTAGGTTATGGTTTGTGGTTAACTTGTGAACATGAAAACTTATGTGTTATGTGAAGATTTTGCCTTAGTTGTGTAACAAGAATATGATAGGAATATATATACTAGAAAGAAGAGAAATTATGTATCTATGTATATATACATATGTGTGTGACGTGTGGGTGTAGATATGTAAATGTGGGTGTCGTGTATATATATATAGATATGGGTGTGTGTGTGTGCCGAAAATATATATATATATGTATATATACATGGTAAAAGGTCACATTTTGTGTATAGTATATGGTATGTATAAACCATAATTATATATGTTGTTAGTAAGAAGAGTAATACTATGTAGTTAGGCATATGTGTTATGTAGGTAGTGTTACGCGTGTGAACTTGTAAATAGTATAAGGAAGTAGCATTATGTGCTTGTAAAGAATAAATATATTTTACGTGTTATGCCTATGTTGAGGTTGGGAAGTGTATATGTTATATGCATTGAGATGTATGTGTCAAAT
>NC_044916.1:14317035-14322304 GCF_003576645.1 Ipomoea triloba | reverse complement strand
GAGTATTGGAATTGACCCAAGTATGTCCAAAATATTTTCAATGCAAGAAAGGGAAAGAGTAGAAAAATGTTTTCAAACCTTAGTGCTAGTAAAAGTGGTGAAGGATCTTGTTAACCTACGGGATAAAGATGAGCTTAAAGTGCCTATCCCGCATGGTAGTTATGTGTATGATCAATCATATTGTGGGCGAAGTCTATTCGCCGAGTACTATATCACCCGGAAAGAAAAGGTACTCCTACGGGGGTGTGCACACTTAAGTATAGTCACTCTATGTTCGGGTAGGTGTCGTTCTTATGAACCTAGTGAGGCTAGCTAGGAATCATTCCAACGCTCCTATAAGTCCAGGGGATCAGTATTAGGCCGGGCGATGACCACTGAACCCGAGTTCAACGATCCAAGTGGTCAAAAGTGGAGAAAGAACTCCAAAAGGCCTCACACTTTCTATCTAGGACTAAGTGGAATTTTGAAATATGAATGTAGTTACGCCGTAGCTACGGGAAAGAAAGATGTGACAAGCATTTAAGTACCCAAAGGTTGTGGGTGATCTCTCTCTTTGAAGAGTGAAAAGTGATGNTGATCTCTCTCTTTGAAGAGTGAAAAGTGATGAGAATTTCATTATGAGGGAAAAGTTTTTCTACTAAGGTGATTACAAGCAAGATGTGTGATTTATGTTTTCTACTACTTACTAGTATGCTTAATTGTTTAACAATATATTATTGGGTATGTACATGATTACCAAATGACCTTGTCAAGAGGGAAAATGATATGAGACGTTATTGAATTTTGCTCATAGTATATGCAAGTTGCTATTTATAACTGTTGCAGGTAGAATCTTTGCAGATGAGTAAGGTATAGGGTCTTCTATGTAACAATTTTTACAAAACCTTTATTTAGTTTTGAATGACCCATGGATATCCTTACTTAGCCGTCGTGCTAACTACACTTCACTGTGTTCCTAACAGATGCAGTCTAGTGTCAGTTCCTGTAGTCCGGTGAACTCCGAAAGTTCACCGGAGTATGTTTGTCAAGGCATGGATTATGACGAGTACATACAGATGATGGAGGGTGAAGACCCATACGCACCTGGTTATGCTCCTGTAGCTCCCACCAATCCAGATACTCTTGTGGCTCCGTCGGCCCCTTTTGTTTCTTGCCCTGTTATGGATGAGGTCCAGGCTTCTTATGGCTTTTACCCCATAGAGCCTTTAGATGGTAGCGATCCCCTTGAGTTCATAGTGCACTACCTTTACCCTTGGGACCCTAGCCCCCGGGACTATTGGGAGGAGTGGTCGATGGTCATTACCACCTCTCGGTTTTTGGACCATATTACCTGGTACGAGGGGGAGTGGCACTTGGTCTGGGGAGAGTTCACCGGCCCCGTGTACTCTATGATGGACTAGACGTCGAGTCCTTGGGAGTTTTTGTGTACATACTTTTTGTAGCCTTCGAGTCCTTGGGAGTTTTTGTGTACATACTTTTTGTAGCCTTAGTGATGGCTAAGCATGACTAGTTGGGTCGTAGTTGAATCTCGATCGGTATTTTGACCCGAGGGGCAATCTCATGTATATATAACTGCAAGAATGTATATTTTGCTTAATTAAGTTTTTCAACTGATATGTATAAAAGTGCTTAAGTATCTGTTGGGTGGTTGTTGTGGTTAGAAGAGTTTCCTTTAGCCTGTGCACCTAGAGCGAGGTTTATCGCGGAATGATAGAACTCTGTCCAGGTGTGGCGGGAACTCCCTCGGATGTACGGGAAGGTAGGTCCGAGGTGTTAGAACATAGAAGTACAAAATGTATGTACGTACACTATAGTCACATAATAAGTTCCATGTATCCTGTATGATCCTTAAAATTCTTATAAGCATGGCTTGAATAAGGATTTGAAACTATTAGCAAAATGCTAATATTTTACATGACCAACTCCTTATCTTTAATACTATCTATGATGACTAAGTTTTCGGAGTTGACACGTCTACCACTCCATTTTCATTAATCTTAGCCAAATACAATAATTGAGTAGTCCATATTCCAATGGCTTTAAATGACAAATCATTAAGTCTAAGCACACAATGGAACTTTAAACATACACCTTATAAATAATCTCCAAACATAAAGGATGCCCAACTTTATGCCATAGAGCAATAACAAGAATTTATTTATGTAACTTTATGAAACAACACAAATGTTGTATCAATATAATAAAAAATCCTCAGGATGAATCAATCTCATGAGTCTTTGCTTGCTTTATGTCTCTCAACATTGAATTTTTGAGCCTTTTTCAAATCTTAATGATCCTGGATCTATTTGATGAGATAAAAAACTCCAATACATGCTAAAGAATCCAACTCATGATAGTTCATCATAAACTTCATGCCATTGTTAAGATAAAAACTATTAATGTGGTTACAACATTTTTATAAATTTGCTGCACAACTTGTAGTTCAAACAATTTGAACTATTTATTTTATAATTAACAAGGCTAGGTGTCTTATCCTTGAAGTGGGACAATCTTGAAATGGGATATCTTAATGATCAAATGACCATTCCCACGAGTCAAGCCATTACTCCCAATGATTAAGTCAGGCAAGGTGTCTTATCCTTGAAGTGGGACAATCTTGAAATGGGATATCTTAATGATCAATAACCACTCCCACTAGTCAAACCATTATTCCCACTGATCAAGTCATTCTTAAGCATTATAATTGATATACATACACACCAATGATCCTCAAGTCCAACTAATTTTTCAAGGAACAACAATACCCAATCATAGTTAGACATGCTAAATATATACATGTAGCAAACACAATTTCCAACTACTTGAACAAATTAAATTGCTCTAGTTGAAATTTTGCTAGATATGTATGTAACACCCCGAACCTACCTTCCCGTACATCCGAGGCGTTACCGCCACACCTAGAGAGAGAATNCTAGACGTCGAGTCCTTGGGAGTTTTTGTGTACATACTTTTTGTAGCCTTAGTGATGGCTAAGCATGACTAGTTGGGTCGTAGTTGAATCTCGATCGGTATTTTGACCCGAGGGGCAATCTCATGTATATATAACTGCAAGAATGTATATTTTGCTTAATTAAGTTTTTCAACTGATATGTATAAAAGTGCTTAAGTATCTGTTGGGTGGTTGTTGTGGTTAGAAGAGTTTCCTTTAGCCTGTGCACCTAGAGCGAGGTTTATCGCGGAATGATAGAACTCTGTCCAGGTGTGGCGGGAACTCCCTCGGATGTACGGGAAGGTAGGTCCGAGGTGTTAGAACATAGAAGTACAAAATGTATGTACGTACACTATAGTCACATAATAAGTTCCATGTATCCTGTATGATCCTTAAAATTCTTATAAGCATGGCTTGAATAAGGATTTGAAACTATTAGCAAAATGCTAATATTTTACATGACCAACTCCTTATCTTTAATACTATCTATGATGACTAAGTTTTCGGAGTTGACACGTCTACCACTCCATTTTCATTAATCTTAGCCAAATACAATAATTGAGTAGTCCATATTCCAATGGCTTTAAATGACAAATCATTAAGTCTAAGCACACAATGGAACTTTAAACATACACCTTATAAATAATCTCCAAACATAAAGGATGCCCAACTTTATGCCATAGAGCAATAACAAGAATTTATTTATGTAACTTTATGAAACAACACAAATGTTGTATCAATATAATAAAAAATCCTCAGGATGAATCAATCTCATGAGTCTTTGCTTGCTTTATGTCTCTCAACATTGAATTTTTGAGCCTTTTTCAAATCTTAATGATCCTGGATCTATTTGATGAGATAAAAAACTCCAATACATGCTAAAGAATCCAACTCATGATAGTTCATCATAAACTTCATGCCATTGTTAAGATAAAAACTATTAATGTGGTTACAACATTTTTATAAATTTGCTGCACAACTTGTAGTTCAAACAATTTGAACTATTTATTTTATAATTAACAAGGCTAGGTGTCTTATCCTTGAAGTGGGACAATCTTGAAATGGGATATCTTAATGATCAAATGACCATTCCCACGAGTCAAGCCATTACTCCCAATGATTAAGTCAGGCAAGGTGTCTTATCCTTGAAGTGGGACAATCTTGAAATGGGATATCTTAATGATCAATAACCACTCCCACTAGTCAAACCATTATTCCCACTGATCAAGTCATTCTTAAGCATTATAATTGATATACATACACACCAATGATCCTCAAGTCCAACTAATTTTTCAAGGAACAACAATACCCAATCATAGTTAGACATGCTAAATATATACATGTAGCAAACACAATTTCCAACTACTTGAACAAATTAAATTGCTCTAGTTGAAATTTTGCTAGATATGTATGTAACACCCCGAACCTACCTTCCCGTACATCCGAGGCGTTACCGCCACACCTAGAGAGAGAATTCTATCGTTCCGAGGCGTTACCGCCACACCTAGAGAGAGAATTCTATCGTTCCTCGATACACCTCACTCTAGGTGCACACGCTAAAGGAGTTATCCTCATCACAACAACCATTCAACAGACCTTACAACTTTCAGACATGTTACTAGATGAAGCTTCATTAAGCAGGGTTCATAATTTTTTTTTTCAAAATACATACATAGGAAGCCTCTCGGGCTCAAAATACCAACAGGGTTCGACCTAAAAGCACTGGTTATGCCTAGCCATTACTACGGCTACAAAAATTTATGTACACCAAAAACAAATTCCCCAGAAACTCCCAAAGATCCAACGTCTAGTCAAGCCTGCGGTACACGGGGCCAGTGAACTCTCCCCAGACCAGGTGCCACTCCCCCTCATACCAAGTAATATGGTCCAAAAACCGAGAAGTGGTTATGACCATCGACCACTCCTCCCAAACATCCCGAGGGCTAGGGTCCCAAGGGTAGGGGTAGTGCACAATGAACTCTAGGGGATCGCTACCCTCTAACGGCTCTATGGGGTAGAAGCCGTAAGCAGCCTGGATCTCGTCCATAACCGGGCAAGAGTAAAACGGGGCCGCCGGAGCCATAGGAGTATCTGGGTGCGTGGGAGCCTCAGGAGCATAACCGGGCGCATACGGGTCTTCTCCCTCCATCACCTGTATATAGTCATCATAGTCCATACCCTGACAAACGTACTCCGGTGAGCTTTCGGAGCTCACCGGACTGCAAGAACTGACACTAGATGGCATCTGATAAGAACACAGTGAAGTGTAGTTAGCACGACGGCTAAGTAAGGATATCCAAGGGTTATTTAAAACTAAGT
>NC_044916.1:14282704-14316489 GCF_003576645.1 Ipomoea triloba | reverse complement strand
CCTTTGGAGTCCTTTCTCCACTTCTGACCACTTGGATCGTTGAACTCGGGTTTAGTGGTCATCGCCCGGTCTAATACTGATCCCCTGGACTTATAGGAGCGTTGGAATGATTCCTAGCTAGCCTCACTAGGTTCATAAGAACGACACCTACCCGAACATAGAGTGACTATACTTAAGTGTGCACACCCCCGTAGGAGTCCTTTTCCTTCCGGGTGATATAGTACTCGGCGAATAGACTTCGCCCACAGTATGATTGATCATACACATAATTACCATGCGGAATAGGCACTTTAAGCTCATCTTTATTCCGTGGTTAACAAGATCCTTCACAACTTTACTAGAACTAAGGTTTGAAAATATTTTTCTATTCTTTCCCCTTTCTTGCTTTGAAAATAGTTTGAACATACTTGGGTAAATCCCAACACTCGGAATTAAATTCCCCTTTCAACCCAACTCAAGAACTCTACCTTTCTTTTCAAAATATTTGAATGATCTACTAACATCATGTCACTATGGTAATTCAAGTGTAATTGCCCTACACTTTTATCTTCACAAAAATTCACATAAGCCTCACCTTTAACACACACGTCTCAAGGCATAAACATGTACATTTCCCCACTTCAACATATGCGTAACACATAACAACATTTATTCTTTCAAACACGTACTACCCAACTACATAGTGTTGTTCTTCTTATTACTCACATGTATAATCATGATTCATACAACTACATACCTCACACAAAAGGTGGCATTTTAATTATACATACATACCCATATATGTACTCATAATTATACGACCTTTATATATATATACATAACTCATACGTTTAATTTGTATATATATATATATGTATATTCCACACGCATAGTCATACTCTATATATATATATATATAATTACTACTTACCTTATATACATATATATATACCATACTCACACACACCCTACGTTACTACACATATATATATATATCCTTATACAGTGAGCTACCCACACACTATACCTTCTAATACATATATTAATGAAATTATATTACATACTCACACTCCACGTCACACATATATATATCTATTTATACTCTTAATACACACACACACTTCACGAATTACATATGCACATACATACCCATACATTTTTATTTATCTATACGTGTATATGTAACATAAAAACACAATATATACACACATATATCATGAATAATATCATCACATATATTTACACATGCATAATGTACACAAGGTTCCATCTAGTACTCAAATAATCTCCACCAAATCATCAATCACCTAGTTTCAAACAACCTCAACCAAATAAAGGGATTCCTTACCTTAAATGGGTTCCAAACTTTGTAAGAGATCTTTGTATGGGATTTCCCCCAATTCACCTCGAAACCCTAGAATTTCATCAACCCACGTAACACAAGATTTTAAGAAATTTTAACTTAGATTTAGGTTCTAGGAGGCAAAATAAAACTATTTACCGAATAAAATTGAAATTTTACCGAATATCTTGGAGGTTGTGTTGAAGGTCTTGGCTGTGGAAGTTGGAGTTGAAGAAGAAGATGAAATTTCACTCTCTCTCTCTCTCTCCCTTGAGTAATTTCGGCCAACACACAAAAATGGGGAAGAAAAATGGGTTTTTATGGTCTTTGGTCAAAAGGTTGACTAGTCCACACCTAATGGATAAGACATCACCTAACTTGGATTAAAATACTCCAAAATATCTTTACTTAGACTGTTTGGGATTAATTCAGATAAATTCTCGGTGGAAACTAATTTAATTCAAATAATTTTCGAACCCAAAAATTAATTCCAGTCTAAAACTCCAAATTGGGCTAGGTTCGGTATCCTGCGAAANGTAGCTTCTTCTGGGCTATGGTTTGACCATTGAACTTTGATCATCCGGATCGACTTTCTCCTCGTGTCTCGGGTTTTAGAATCCAGGATTTGAATTGGTCTTTCTTCATATGTCAATGAGTCATCCATTGTAAGTTCTTCCGGTTCCAGTACATGAGATGCATCAGGCACATATCGTTTCAATTGAGAGACATGAAACACATTATGTACTCGGTCCAGCTCGATGGGTAGAGCCAATCGGTATGCCAGATTTCCCACTCTTTCTAAAATCTCATAGGGTCCTATAAATCGAGGGCTCAGTTTTCCTTTCTTTCCAAATCTTTTGACCCCTTTGGTGGGTGAGACTTTCAATAATACTTTCTCTCCCACTTGGTACTCTATGGATTGTCGCTTTAGATCGGCATAAGACTTTTGGCGATCTTGTGCGATTTTCATTCTCCCCTGAATCACTTTAATTGCCTCAATGGTTTCTTGTAAGTACTGAGGTCCAAGAATAACAGCATCACTCTTGTCGCTCCAACATAGTGGACTTCGGCACTTCTGTCCATATAATGCTTCGTAAGGAGCCATTCTTATAGTGGCATGATAACTGTTGTTGTATGAGAATTCAATTAGATCCAACTGTTCATCCCACGAGCCCTGAAAGTCGAGTGCACAACCTCTGAGCATATCCTCCAAGGTTTGGATTGTTCGCTCCGTTTGACCATCGGTGGCAGGATGAAAGGCAGTGCTCATCTTGAGTTGCGTACCCATGGCTACCTGTAATGTTTCCCAAAATCTCGATAGGAACCGTGAATCTCGGTCTGAAATAATATCGCGTGCTATCCCATGATATTTAACCACATACTTGATGTAGGCCCTTGCCATTTTCTCCATTGACCAAGTTTTATTCATTGGAATAAATCTTGCTGTCTTGGTTAACCGATCAACAACAACCCANTTGGCACTCGTAGTACTTGTGCCCCAGAAATCCGCACTTAAAGCATCTGATTTTCTCCCCTTGGCAATTTTCTCCAAGGTGATCTCGTCCACACCTCCGGCAAGCTGAGCCTCTCCTTTGATTCATTCCTCCCTTCCTTTCCCCTTGCATGGGATTAAACCTTCCCTGGTTGGTTTTCTTGTTCTCCGGCTTGAATTTCCCCTGTCTATCATCCACCTTCCTCTTGTTCTTGCTGTACACCTCTTGTTGATCCAGGTACACTTGGTAGTGATCGGATGCTCTGTCGTATGCCTCTTTGAGTGTAGTGCACATAAACGGTGCAATCGCACTCCTCACAGCCCAATCCAGTCCGCGTACGAACCTCCTTGCCTTGCTGGCTTCGTCAGGCACAATACTCTGAGCAAACCTCATCAGCTCCACGTACTGTTCATAGTAGGCCTGCACCGTTGCTCCCTTCTGTTTCAGCCGCAGGAATTCCTCACACTTGATTCCCTTAATTCTTTCTGTATAGAATTGTCTTCTCAGTTCTTCCTTGAATTCTTCCCAGCCAAAGTCTGGCTCTTGCAGCAAGTCGGGCCCAGCTGTTGACCACCAGTTGTCTGCCGCTTTCGTCAGATAGTACACGGCAGAGGATACTCTCTGATTTGCAGGGCAGTTGACTGCATCGAGCAGCTTGTCAAATGTCCTGATCCATTCCTCTAAGATTACCGGGTCTTCTTCACCCGCATAATATGGTGGCTGCCGGCTCGCTATGGCCTTTGCAAAGTCGACTCGCGGCTGCCTGTTATGTTGATTCTGGACTTGTTGAGCCATCATGAATCCCGCCATTTGTTCCATTGCGAGAGCCATACGGTCCATTGCTGGTGTCTCGTTGCCCTGACCGACAGGTACATTTCGTCTAGGCGGCATCTTCACCAAACGACAGTTTCAAGTTAGTTCTTTGAAGCATAAAGCTTTTAAGGAGTTAGCTAGCTACGCTGTTAGTATAGCAGCTACCCAAGTACTATCCAGCAATTCCTAACATTCACTTCGCCATGCTCATCAATCTGATATCCCAACTATGGCATAACAGTTAGGAATGCACTATACTATCATGCTTACTCACAACAATCATAAGCAATGATTAACGCACATAAAGTCACACAAGCATTAATCAAGCATTATAGAGTCAGGAGATCTCCCGGAACATAGATGATGGAGTGCCCCTTCTTGACGCTGCCTGGTCTCCAGCTCCGCTCCAGAACTCACACTTAGGCTCGGTCTTAGCAAAATTAAGCTGACTCAAACTTGGGTTCTGAAAATCGAATTCTTCGAATCTCAAACCTAGACCTACAACGAGGCCATACAACCTAGGTTTCGACCTAATTCCCAAAGGTTCAACCTAGGCTCTGATACCACTTTATAACACCCCGAACCTACCTTCCCGTACTTCCGAGGCGTTACCGCCACACCTAGAGAGAGAATTCTATCGTTCCTCGATACACCTCACTCTAGGTGCACACGCTAAAGGAGTTATCCTCATCACAACAACCATTCAACAGACCTTACAACTTTCAGACATGTTACTAGATGAAGCTTCATTAAGCAGGGTTCATAATTTTTTTTTTCAAAATACATACATAGGAAGCCTCTCGAGCTCAAAATACCAACAGGGTTCGACCTAAAAGCACTGGTTATGCCTAGCCATTACTACGGCTACAAAAATTTATGTACACCAAAAACAAATTCCCCAGAAACTCCCAAAGATCCAACGTCTAGTCAAGCCTGCGGTACACGGGGCCAGTGAACTCTCCCCAGACCAGGTGCCACTCCCCCTCATACCAAGTAATATGGTCCAAAAACCGAGAAGTGGTTATGACCATCGACCACTCCTCCCAAACATCCCGAGGGCTAGGGTCCCAAGGGTAGGGGTAGTGCACAATGAACTCTAGGGGATCGCTACCCTCTAACGGCTCTATGGGGTAGAAGCCGTAAGCAGCCTGGATCTCGTCCATAACCGGGCAAGAGTAAAACGGGGCCGCCGGAGCCATAGGAGTATCTGGGTGCGTGGGAGCCTCAGGAGCATAACCGAGCGCATACGGGTCTTCTCCCTCCATCACCTGTATATAGTCATCATAGTCCATACCCTGACAAACGTACTCCGGTGAGCTTTCGGAGCTCACCGGACTGCAAGAACTGACACTAGATGGCATCTGATAAGAACACAGTGAAGTGTAGTTAGCACGACGGCTAAGTAAGGATATCCAAGGGTTATTTAAAACTAAGTAAAGGTTTTGAAACAAAAGAGTACTTAGGATACCCTATACCTTACTCATCTGCAAGATTCTACCTGCCGCAGTTATAATCAACAACTTGCACACATCATGAGTAGAATTCAACTATGTTGATAACATTCCTTCTTTGACAAGGTCATTTAGTAATCATTCACATACTCAATAATATAATGTTAAACATAATTCGTACATCCTGCTTGTAACCATTTTAGTAGAAAACTTTTCCTCACAAAGAGATCCTCATCATTTTCCACCTTTCAAAGAGTAAGATTACCCACAAACTTTGGGTATTTAATTACTTGTCACATCTTTCTTTCCCGTAGCTACGGAGTAACTACATTCACATTTCAAAATTTTTCTTAGTCCTAGATAGAAAGTGTAAGACCTTTGGAGTCCTTTCTCCACTTCTGACCACTTGGATCGTTGAACTCGGGTTTAGTNGCTAGCCTCACTAGGTTCATAAGAACGACACCTACCCGAACATAGAGTGACTATACTTAAGTGTGCACACCCCCGTAGGAGTCCTTTTCCTTCCGGGTGATATAGTACTCGGCGAATAGACTTCGCCCACAGTATGATTGATCATACACATAATTACCATGCGGAATAGGCACTTTAAGCTCCTCTTTATTCCGTGGTTAACAAGATCCTTCACAACTTTACTAGAACTAAGGTTTGAAAATATTTTTCTATTCTTTCCCCTTTCTTGCTTTGAAAATAGTTTGAACATACTTGGGTAAATCCCAACACTCGGAATTAAATTCCCCTTTCAACCCAACTCAAGAACTCTACCTTTCTTTTCAAAATATTTGAATGATCTACTAACATCATTTCACTATGGTAATTCAAGTGTAATTGCCCTACACTTTTATCTTCACAAAAATTCACATAAGCCTCACCTTTAACACACACGTCTCAAGGCATAAACATGTACATTTCCCCACTTCAACATATGCGTAACACATAACAACATTTATTCTTTCAAACACGTACTACCCAACTACATAGTGTTGTTCTTCTTATTACTCACATGTATAATCATGATTCATACAACTACATACCTCACACAAAAGGTGGCATTTTAATTATACATACATACCCATATATGTACTCATAATTATACGACCTTTATATATATATACATAACTCATACGTGTAATTTGTATATATATATATATGTATATTCCACACGCATAGTCATACTCTATATATATATATATATATATATAATTACTACTTACCTTATATACATATATATATACCATACTCACACACACCCTACGTTACTACACATATATATATATATCCTTATACAGTGAGCTACCCACACACTATACCTTCTAATACATATATTAATGAAATTATATTACATACTCACACTCCACGTCACACATATATATATCTATTTATACTCTTAATACACACACACACTTCACGAATTACATATGCACATACATACCCATACATTTTTATTTATCTATACGTGTATATGTAACATAAAAACACAATATATACACACATATATCATGAATAATATCATCACATATATTTACACATGCATAATGTACACAAGGTTCCATCTAGTACTCAAATAATCTCCACCAAATCATCAATCACCTAGTTTCAAACAACCTCAACCAAATAAAGGGATTCCTTACCTTAAATGGGTTCCAAACTTTGTAGGAGATCTTTGTATGGGATTTCCCCCAATTCACCTCGAAACCCTAGAATTTCATCAACCCACGTAACACAAGATTTCAAGAAATTTAACTTAGATTTAGGTTCTAGGAGGCAAAATAAAACTATTTACCGAATAAAATTGAAATTTTACCGAATATCTTGGAGGTTGTGTTGAAGGTCTTGGCTATGGAAGTTGGAGTTGAAGAAAGAAGATGAAATTTCACTCTCTCTCTCTCTCCCTTGAGTAATTTCGGCCAACACACAAAAATGGGGAAGAAAAATGGGTTTTTATGGTCTTTGGTCAAAAGGTTGACTAGTCCACACCTAATGGATAAGACATCACCTAACTTGGATTAAAATACTCCAAAATATCTTTACTTAGACTGTTTGGGATTAATTCAGATAAATTCTCGGTGGAAACTAATTTAATTCAAATAATTTTCGAACCCAAAAATTAATTACAGTCTAAAACTCCAAATTGGGCTAGGTTCGGTATCCTGCGAAATTTCGCGATGTTATGATCAAAAATAATTTTGGCTGCTATGGCTAATCTAATAAAATAGGAAATTCAAGAATAATAGTAGGGTGTCTAAAAATCCATTTCTTAGGTCAAACGGGTTCGAATACTAGTTCCTAAAATTATTACGGTTCGTGACCGGGACGTACGATCGCAGCTTCTTACTAATTGTCTTTGCTTATAATAATTCTTTCGAAGCATCTGGAGATCATCTCATGGATGTTATAGCCTAAAGAAATATTTTTCGAACCTTAATTTTACTGAAATAGGTGGGGGGTTACAATGTACATTTCCAATATAAGGATCCAAAAGTGTATCATGTCCAAAATTCAGAAAGATCTACTGTGGTTGGGCTGAAAAACCAAGTAAGCCACATATAGTACAATTTCAAGTTACTAATGTTTTGGAGGTTAACAAAATTGTGTTGCCAATGCAACCCATGCTTCATAGAATTATAACTGACCTTAAGGTTATAAATTAAAAAGAATTGTATGATAAAATTTTATCTTGATGATCAATTTAAACAGGAGAATCCAGTGACATAAAATTTACCTGTAAGCTAAAGATATATTCAATTAGACTCAACTAAGACTTTATGACAATCAAATAGAAGAACCTAGTCACATAAAACTTGCCAATGGGCTAAAGTTTTATTCAATTGGACTCAACTAAAATTTTATCATAAAATTATTATCAAAGTGATAGAAGAATCTAGTGACATAAAACATGTCTGTAGGCTAAAGTTTTATTCAATCAGATCCATCTACAAGCTTATGATAAAACTACCAAACCATGTTCCTTTTTGTCAATCCCTGTGGGTAAATTAAGAAATATGATTTGATCTTTACCCTGACTATTTACATAAACTATAATAAAATCTCCCGATAGGAATTTTATTATAGTTTATGTAATTAGTCACAAAGTGATCAAAATATCTTAATAATTTCAGTTATGAAATTATATTGATCACTTGATATATATACACTAAAGAATATTAATGTATCAACCTATTAATCTAATTTCATTTTAATGCATAATAAATACACACAAAAGAAACTAGACTAGTACCTTCATGTGGGTAAACCTTAAGAATAATATTCTTTGAATATGTACATATATCAAAACTTTATGATAGAAGATGACAATTCTCAATTTATTTATATCATAACCATATGTTAAATAAAGTGACTTTCCTCCCATCTGTAATAATAAAACTCACCAAAACTATATTCTGATACATAATTGCCTGTGGGCTAAATTACGATCATATATAGTTTGGTGTTTTTACCTTGATTAATCATATGATCGAACATAATTAATCACAATCAATGCGTCTATGACTGTATGTGATCGCACAAAATTTTAATTAAATACTGTGGCTACTCTTTAAATAATAAAAATTATATGATCACTAGATGATTATTTTATTATTTTAGGCATCAACTTTAAAGCCTAAAAACAATTATGCAACAATGTGATAAACAATTCCAAGTATAGTTCTTGGTTCATGTTTTCTCACACAAAAGGCATAATTGACGATTAATCTTTCCAAATCTTAATAGTTCACCTTATGAAAAGACTTTTAATCTCAAGTAAACACAATGGTCTTAAAATGTTTAAACATAATGCACTACCGTATATAAGTCCACACATAAAGTTGAACTCGACAAGGAATTTTTTATAATTCCTAACATATGCAATTCTAAAGGCATATACAAATTCACATAACTAGAAATATAATGTTATGCTAGTGAACAATTATGCATGAAATTCTATAAGCTCATATCCAAATAAATTGTACAATTTCAAATGAGCCATAAAATTGTTATTATTATTATTCAAATAATAACATAAATCCAAAACTTGAAGGATTATAAAATTCGAATAATAATAATAACAATTTATAATAACTATATACTTTTTAATAATTGAAAGATTTTAACTTGTATGTCTAATATAAAAAATGATTCAATCCATATAGTAAACTTTTATGAGAACAAGCTTAAAATTGTAAATTATAATCATATCAAAATCATATAATATGTTGACATTTACAAATTAAATTCTCACAAAATTAAATTGCATAAATTAAATCATAATATTATGCACTTAATTTTAATTATATGCATAAAACAAACTCATTAAAAAATATGAATATAAAACTAAATATTCATACTCGATCTAAGTGGGCATCACAATCCAAAACTATTAATGATAACAATGTTACGACATATTGATTCCTCAGTTCAAAATCGATAACCGTTATTACTGTAATAAAGCTTATGTAACAGTAATAACTGAACAATCAATTTCATCAATCGTAACCCCTGATATTTAATAGCAATAACTATAAAATGTTACAAAATATTATCATTATTAACACATATGTTTTGGATCAAATCAAATCGTTTCAAAATTATGATTTCAAATCATACTATCAAGATCCAAAACTCATGATGGTAGTAACAACACAAATCATTGATCCATCGATTCAAAAATCGATAATCGTTATTACTATAATAATTCTTATAATTATTACATAGTAATAATAATGGAATAATCAATTATCTTAATCGTAACCGGACAACATTTAATAATAATAACTATTATTATTATTAAATATTACATAATACCATCATTATTACCATAAATGTTTTGGATAAGCGAATTCAAAACTTAATTCTTAAAATCATAGATTGAAATCATTATGGCAAGATTGAAAAGGAAAATAATCTCCGATTTGCCAAAAACATATGCATTTTCCAAAATTGTGATACAAAATCACACTCCATAATTATAAATATTATCAAATTATGAAAAAATTTCAGTGAATAGCCATAATAATCACATAATATTATAACAATTAGGAGATTTAAAATGGAAAAGCAAATTGCTATAACTGCAAGCCTTTAAAACATTTTTGAGTAAAACTCAATAAAATAATAATCCGAAAAACTTTAATGTTGAAAAATATAATAACCAATATTTTTCAACTTTAATCCACTGATATAAAGGCATAATTAAAAATGGTTATTGACTAAAACAGTATTGATGTTATTAACAAAATTACAACAATTTGTAACAAAAATATCAATTTTATCTTTATCGCAAACAATATACCAATATGATAACAATTGGTCCTAAAGAGCTTGTTCAATTACCACTAATATGATTAATAAAATATCACTCAGTAATGGCGTGAACCATACTTTAATGACTCAGATACATCCTAAATAGCTTGTTCAAAATAGGTTTTAAAGCTAGCCCGAAAGAGACATAAGACTAAAATATGTCTAAAATTAAAGGGGAAACCAAACTAGCTACATTAGTGGGTTATAATGAATCCAAAAATGAATGATATTTCAAAATGAATTTACAATAAGTTAATAAATGATATTTCAAAATGAATGATCTTTAAGACATGCTTTTCTAAATGCGCAACTATAATAAAAAATAATTATAAATATACAAAGCATGATAGGAGTATGCATATATTATTAACCTATATACACGATTTGTTTATGGCTGACAACGGTAAAATACTTTCCTCTCAACGTTCCGCTGAAGATCAAGATCTTCTGGAGCGCAGTACTAAGAAATTGAAGGTTTCCGTGGGTGATCCGGGGCTCAAAGCGATGGATATTGCTATGGAATCGCCGCCAACTTCTGCGGAAGGGGGTCCCGAGCACGATCCGGCAGTTTCTCCACCAGTTTCCTCGGTGGCGGCCACGAATGTGGATGCTGATGTTGAACTTCATAATGCCGTTGAGACCGTCCCAGAGACTCAGACTGGAGCAATGGATGTGCAGATGTAGGGGGAAACTAGATGTCATCTTGTGATGGAGAGTGCAACTGCGTCGGATTTGCCAGACCAACCTCCTGTTGGAGGAGTCACGGAAGTGCAACCACGATCCTATCTTGAATCTGTGGTTGGATCTGGTTCCAATACTGCACCTTTCATGATTGCTAATGACAGTTCGAATGATATCTTGGGTGAGGAGGAAGAGGCTGATCCATTGGTGCTAGATGATGATCCTACTTGTCCCACAATTCGTCTTACGGATCAGGAGAAGGAAAGGATCAGGGAACCGTGGAGGAAGTCCCTCATCATTAAAGTTGTGGGCAGAAAGGTAGGTTATGCATATCTGTTATGGCGTCTGAATACTATGTGGAAACCAAAGATTCGAATGGAGCTTATTGCCTTAGAAAATGACTATTTCTTTGTCAAGTTCGGTTCTGTGGAGGATCTGGAATTTGCAATGTTCGAAGGCCCGTGGATGGTCCTCGATCATTATCTGATTGTCAAACAATGGGTACCGAACTTTGATCCGCTGACGGATACTACTGAGAAAGTTCTTGTGTGGATTAGATTTCCGAATCTCCCCGTCGAATATTATAATATCTTAACTTTGCGCAAGATTGGGAATAAGCTAGGGTGGACTGTTCGAGTTGATCACACGACAAGCCTTGTTTCGCGAGGCAAGTTCGCTAGAGTGTACGTTGAAATCGATCTTACTCGCCCTTTGATCTCCAGGTTTACGTTGGAAGAAAAAGTGTGGCAGGTGGCATATGAGGGTATGCACCTTGTTTGCTTTTCTTGTGGGCTCTATGGTCATAGAAGGGAGATATGCCCTACGCATCCTCACACTGCTACAGAAACAGAGGTTCCGCGACATGATGATGCAGGTGCACAGGGTCCTGGTCGTGCTTCATCAGCAGATGGGGGAATTTTGCAGCAGAATTTATCTAAGCACACTAGCGCACCATACGGATCCTGGATCATTGTTACACGCAAGGAGCGTCGTCCGAAAGGACGTTAGGTGAGTCAAGGGCGGCAGGGGGTGCGTTCTGGACAACGTGACAAGTCTGTTACAACGACAAATTCTGCTCAGAATGCATCGGGCTCGAGGTATGCGATGTTGGACACTGAAGTTATTGCTGACGACCAGGACGCAGGGGGTGATGATGCTAGTCCGAATCCTACTCGATGCGAACAGCCTGGGGGGAATTCTCCAGGGGCGCTGAATCACGTTACTACACCGTCTACTGTGGTGGGGGGGGGGAGATCTCGGCGTGCAAATGTTATAGTTAATGAGCGCCAAATTGCTAATGAACCCGTTGCCCCGTCACAACCAACAACTGAGAAGGCCCTACCCGGAGGTACAACACGTCCAGTTTCCACTACTAGAAGAGTTGCTGAAGAGGATGAGCATGTGGTGGTTCGAGGCGAGTGGGGGGGGGGGGGGCAATTCAATTGAGTCGACACGTGTTTGCAAGGGAGATTCCATGGCCAACGCAGAGCCAACCGGTGATTGCCCTGCTCCGGAGCACCACGGGGATCCGCCTGACGGTTATGACAACGAGGGTGATGTGGTGATGGAGATTGACGATCCTCGTGGTGAAACTCAGAGGGTGGCGGATGCCCCATCCGCCATTGTTTGAGTTTTTCTTTGTTTTTTTGTGTTTCCTCTTCGTGGTTGCCTTTTTTGGTTTCTGTAATACCCCGTATTTTCCTAACATTATTATTTTATCCTAAGGCGTTGACATTCATAAGTTATGATCTTCAGATATTTCAAAAGAATTTTTATAAGTTATTAAGCTGCGATCGTACGTCCCGGTCACGAACCGTAAAAAATTTATGAACTAGTATTCGGGCCCGTTTGTCTTAGGAAATGGATTTTTAGACACCATACTATTATTCTGGAATTTCCTATTTAATTAAATTAGCCCATAGCAGCAAAAATTTATTTTTGATCGTACATCGCGAAATTTCGCGGTGTACCGAACCTAGCCCAATTTTAAGTTTCAATCTGGGATAAATTTTTGGTTTCGAAAATTATTGGAATTAAATTATTTTCTACCGAGAATTCATCTGTTTTAATCCCGAACAGTCCAAAAGAAGATATTTTCCCTTACCCACCACAAGGTAGTGACAAGTGTCACAATTTTTACCATATGATTAAAATATTAATTTTAAGAGATGAGTTTGGATAAGCATTCCATATATTTTATTATTATTATTATTATTATTATATATATAATATTACGTGTATATATATATATGTTAGGAAGGAAGAAGTTTCATTTCTTCCATTTCATTTCTTCATCCATCAATTTCGTGAGAAAGAGAGAGAGAGAGAGAGAGAGAGAGAGAGTGATCTTCACCATTTTCCTCCATTAAAGCTAGCTTCCATAGCCAAGATTTCTACACAAGTCTCAAAATATTCGGTAAAACTCCAATTTTATTCGGTAGATAGCTTTATTTTTCATTCTAGAACAAGAATCTAAGTTAAGATTTCTTAAAATTATGTGTTATGTTGTTGATGGAATTCTAGGGTTTTAAGGTGAAATTGAGGAAAATCAACTCCAAGGATCTTCTACGAAATTAGAAACCCGGTTGAGGTAAGGAATCCCTTTAATTGGTTGAGGTTGTTTGAAACTAGATAATTGATAGTTGGTTGAAATATGATGGGTTCTAGGTGGAATTTTTGGTGTACATGATGAATGTATATATATGTATTGTGTACATATTTGAGTATATGTACGTATGGTGCAAATTATATATATATAATTATAAGTATTATGTACATATATATATAGTATGAGTGTACGTGTAATATATATATATATTTATAACTATTGTGTACCTATATATAGTATGTATATACGTGTAGTATAGTATATATATTTATAAATGTGATTATGCATATATAAGAAAGATAGGTACGTGTAGTATAGTATACATATATATATAATTTTATATATGTGTTTTATGTAAATGTATATATAGGAAAACCGTGTGGGTATATATATATATATATATATATATATATATATATACACGTATGGTGTGTGTGATTAAACTATAAATATATATGTACATATATGGGTATGTATGTATTAATAAAAGGTCACATTTGGTGTATCGTATATGGTATGTATAACCCATAATTGTATATGTGGTTAGTGAGAAGAATAAATATATGTTATGTGTTATTCCTATGTTGAAGTTGGGAAATGTATATGTTATATGCATTGAGCCTATGTTGAAGTTGGGAAATGTATATGTTATATGCATTGAGATGTATGTGCAGTTGGGAAATGTATATGTTATATGCATTGAGATGTATGTGCCAAATGGAAATGTATATGTTATATGCATTGAGATGTATGTGCCAAATGTGAGACTATATGTTATATGCATTGAGATGTATGTGCCAAATGTGAGACTTATGTGATAAATGTGGAGTTGAAAGTGTAGAGTAGTTACACTTGGGTGATAAATGTGGAGTTGAAAGTGTAGAGTAGTTACACTTGGTTTACTTTTGCGAAAGGATGTTAGTGGATCATCCAAGTGTTTGGCAAAAGAAAAGCAGGATTTTTTGAATTGGGTTAAAAGGAGGATTAATTTCCGAGTATTGGAATTGACCCAAGTATGTCCAAAATATTTTCAATGCAAGAAAGAGAAATAGTAGAAAAATGTTTTCAAACCTTAGTTCTAGTAAAGTGGTGAAGGATCTTGTTAACCACGGAATAAAGATGAGCTTAAAGTGCCTATTCCGCATGGTAATTATGTGTATGATCAATCATACTGTGGGCGAAGTCTATTCGCCGAGTACTATATCACCCGGAAGGAAAAGGTACTCTTAAGGGGGTGTGCACACTTAAGTATAGTCACTCTATGTTCGGGTAGGTGTCGTTCTTATGAACCTAGTGAGGCTAGCTAGGAATCATTCCAACGCTCCTATAAGTCCAGGGGATCAGTATTAGACCGGGCGATGACCACTAAACCCGAGTTCAACGATCCAAGTGGTCAAAAGTGGAGAAAGGACTCCAAAGGCCTCACACTTTCTATCTAGGACTAAGTGGAATTTTGAAATGTGAATGTAGTTACGCCGTAGCTACGGGAAAGAAAGATGTGACAAGTATTTAAGGACCCAAAGGTTGTGGGTGATCTCTCTCTTTGAAGAGTGAAAAGTGATGAGAATTTCATCATTAGGGAAAGGTTTTTCTACTAAGGTGATTACAAGCAAGATGTGTGATTTATGTTTTCCATTACTTACTAGTATGCTTAATTGTTTAACAATATCTTATTGGGTATGAAAATGATTACCAAATGACCTTGTCAAGAGGGAAAATGATTTGAGACGTTATTGAATTTTGCTCATAGTGTATGCAAGTTGCTATTTATAACTGTTGCAGGTAGAATCTCTGCCGATGAGTAAGGTATAGGGTTTCTATGTAAATTTTTACAAAACCTTTATTTAGTTTTGAATAACCCATGGATATCCTTGCTTAGCCGTCGTGCTAACTACACTTCAATGTGTTTTCTGTTAACAGATGTTATATAGGGTGGGTTCCTATAGCCCGATGAGCTCTAAATAGGATGGAAGTTGAGGTTGGGGTCTACTCTCAAATGTAGACAGGGATTGTTGTTAATGTTGTAAGTTTAGCCTGTGCACTTAGAGTGGAGTTTGTCAAAGAGGTGATAGAATTCACTCTAGGTGTGGCGGTAGCACCCAGTTTTCTGCTGATAAGATGAAAGCTTCCACAGCATATGAATACTGATTTGTAATAAATGTAAGAGTTGAAAATTGGGGCGTTACAGTTTCTTTATTTCTTTCCTTTCTTTGTTTGTGTTTTTCTATGCATTACATCATTTGGAACTGTCAAGGCGCGGGTGGTAGAGCTTTCCAACGCGTTCTTAAAAATCTTATCCAATCCCATAAACCCGCCATCCTTGGCCTCGTTGAACCTAAAGTCTCGGGATCCCAAGCTAATGCAATTTGTAAGAAACTGGGTTTCTCTGATTGGGTTCGGGTGGAGGCGGTGGGTTTTAGTGGGGGTATTTGGATCTTTTGGGATGTTGCCATTCATGTTGAGGTCATATTCACTCATCCTCAGTTTGTTATTCTGCAGGTCAATGAGGGCCCTCAGGATTACTGGTTCTTTACGGTTGTCTATGGGAGTCCAACTCACCACCTCCGCCGCCAGTTATGGAATGAACTGATTATGACAAAGAGGGTCTTTCCGGACCTATGCTGGTGGCCGGGGACTTTAATTCCGTTATAAACCAAGATGAAACCTCTAATTATTCGGCGTTTTCCATGCAGAGAAGTTCTGATTTTATTGATTGGATCCATTCTGAAGGTCTCGTTGACATGGGCTTTAGCGGTCCTAAACTCACTTGGATGAAAAATGATCAAGCGGGGTATGCAAAAGGGGCATGGCTTGACCGGGCCCTTTGTAACATTCCTTGGAGGCATCGTTTCCCGGACGCTTCTGTTGTGCACCTTCCCCGGATTTCTTCTGACCATGCCCCGACCCTAATTACAACTCGGGCATACGCGCCGCGCTTAAATGAGGTTCCCTTTCGTTTTCAAGCAGCATGGCTGACTGATCATAGACTGGCGGAAGTTGTTAGTACTTCCTGGTGTTCGTGAAGGAATTTTATGGAAAATATACCTTTTTTAACTACAACTCTTTCCATTTGCAATAAGCAGGTTTTTGGTAATATCGTTCACCGCAAAAAAATTATCCTTGCACGCCTGGGAGAGTGCAGCGGCGGATTTCTCATAACTTACACGGTGGTCTTGTCAAGTTAGAAAAGAAACTTGTCGCCGAATATCAAGATATTCTATTTCAAGAAGAGTTAATGTGGTATCAACGATCCCGCGAGGACTGGATAGTTTCCGGGGACAGGAACACGAAATATTATCACATTGCTACTGCTGTTCGAAAATCCCAAAACACTGTTTCCAGTCTTAAGCACGACAACGGGGATTGGATTACAGACGCGGATCTTCTCAAGACTCATGTTAATACTTACTATGTGAATCTTTTCACGGAGCCCTCTGCTGTTCGACGGCTTACCACGTTGGAAGGTGTTTTTCCGTCTTTATCGGATGATGAATGGCGGCGCTTTAACCTAGCAATCACGAAGGACGAGGTACGGAGTGCGCTGTTTGATATGGCTCCGTTCAAAGCCCCGGGACCCGATGGCCTTCACGCGGTTTTTAATCAATGAATGTGGGGCACCGTAGGGACGAGTTTGTCTGAGATGGTTGCAAATTCTATTGAGTCCGGAGTCTTGCCGGAAGGCTTAAATGATACACTTCTAGCACTCATTCCTAAAGTTGGATCGCCAGAGACGATAAAGCAATTTCGCCCTATCAGTTTGTGCAACGTGAGCTACAAAGTGATCACTAAGACTATCACGAACTGGCTGAAATGCATCCTTCCAAATTTGGTTGGCCCTTTTCAGAGCTCTTTTGTCCCAGGACGACAAATTTCGGACAATATTTTAGTCTAGCAAGAGATGATGCATACCATGCGCACAAAGAGAGGCTCGACTGGTATCATGGCCATAAAACTCGATTTTGAGAAGGCTTATGATTGTCTATCCTGGGATTTCATTGAGTCGGTCTTTGGAGAAATCGGTTTTAGCTCGGAATGGATTAGGGTGTTTATGCAGTGCATTAGATCTCCACGTTTTTCTGTTAACTGGAATGGAGAGAGACTGCCACAGTTTAGCCCTGCACGGGGTATCCGGCAAGGAGACCCTATGTCTCCGGCTATTTTTGTTTTGTGTTTGGAGAAGCTCAGCCAGATGATAGCGTTACGTGTCAATTCAGGAGCTTGGAAAGGTATCAAACTAGCTCCTGATTGTCCGGTCTTAACACATCTATGCTTTGCCGATGATATGGTGTTATTTGCTGAAGCTTCTACCGATCAAGTAGACGTTATACATGACTGCCTGCTTCGTTTCTACGCTGCGTCAGGTCAAACTGTTAATTATACTAAATCCTAGGTTTTCTTTTCCAATAATACACCGTTGGACATGGCCAGGGAGATATCAGACAGACTCCATTTTGACAGAACAAATGATATTGGCAAATATCTTGGGGTGCCTACCATCCATGGGAGAGTAACTTGTAGATCCTACTCTAGGTTGATAGACAGAATTCAGTGCCGTTTAGACGGTTGGAGGGCCAAGACTCTGTGTAACACCCCAATTTTCACTCTTACATTTATTACAAATCCGTAATAATACATCAGCGGAAGCTTACATCTTATCAGCAGAAAACTGGGTGCTACCGCCACACCTAGAGTGAATTCTATCACCTCTTTGACAAACTCCACTCTAAGTGCACAGGCTAAACTTACAACACCAACATACTACAACAACATCATAGTAGACCTCAACCTGCACTTCTCTTCTATTCTGAGCTCATCGGCCACAGAGGTACTCACTAAACTGCATCTGATAAAGGGCACAATGAAGTGCAGTTAGCGCGACGGCTAAGTAAGAAAATCCATTGTCACTTTAGAGTAGACAAAGGTTTGAAAACATAGATAATCTGAAAGTTTTATAAAGTTTTACCCATGATTTGAAAATCTACCTGCAACCAAACGATTTATGAATAGCATAAAAGCGTATAAACCTTAAATCTTGTAAAGCTCTTCTCAAATAAGAATAATGGCATAACTTGCCGCTCAAAATCATTTTCATGCCCTTTTTGGACAAGTTTGCAAAATTTTACATTTCCAGGAATTCCATCATTTGCAATAGAACCGCAGCTCTAATGCTTATAATAATCTGAACCGCAGCCCAGAGTAACAACAATTTTCATTTGCAAATAGAACCGCAGCTCTATAATAATCTGAACCGCAGCCCAGAGTAACAATAATTTTCATAGCCAAAAATTCCACTTAGTTTCCCCTGAGTAAGCACTTTGAACATTTCTCAATTCTCCTTCTCAAACCTTGGGCAGTGGCATTTCCCTGCCTTCCCGTCGGTCTCCTTATCCCAACCTAGGGCCATGGCACTCCAGCCCTCCCGTAGGTCCACCCTTATTCCAACCCCGGGTCGTGCATTTAAGCCTTCCCGAAGGTCCCCACCTTGTTCCAGAAACTAAGGGTTTGAAAACATTTTCCTTCCTTCAGTTTTTCTTTCTTAAATCATTTCTTTTGGACATATTTCACAATTGAGTCCAATACTTAAAATTGGTTACCTCATTAGCCCCTGAAGGATTTTCAAAATACTTTCAGTGCCCGCAGGCTTTTCAAACATCATTTCCTCATCACTCTCATGTAAAGTACACACTTACAAAAGTGGTACTTTCCCCAAAAATAAGGTTTTGACAACCCGTTTACCAAAATAGCATACGTTCTGCAACGTAAGTTTTATAAACATTTTTACTTGCCGAAAGGCTTTTCAAGCATAGCTCAAGCACGAGCAAAGATTCGAAGAAAGCATAATTGGACACAAGCTGGTCACTCATCGGATACTTCATCATATACAATACTAGGATATTCTTGGATATACTTCATATTCAAGTCCCATACTTAAAATCAATCCCGCTAGTTATACACTTGTATATTCTACTAACACTACATATATCCATTTCCACTACTATTATAATAATAGTATGAACCCATAGTCAATCATTTATGAATCAATCGATTCATAGCGCCGTTAATATTCACATCCTTAACCTTATTCCTTATCATGAATCTCAGTTCATCGTACAATCCAATCATCATCGGTAATCCATAATCATGGTTCCACAATTAACTAATAATAGATAGTTATCCTTGTCACTATCGACATCAACAACTTCTACCATGATCAACACCATTAGATCATAACTTGAGGATATCGCACCTCCATAATCGATACTTAGTCACCCATAATCCAACAATTGACCTTAATCACTCTTAAACATTAATTATTGTCATTAGTAACTACTAACCTTGTAATCCATCATCGACAACAAGTCAACAACATTATAACATCATTATCAAGTCCTCGAAAGCATTAATACCATTAGTTCGTAACTTGAGGTAAAGTCATTACCTAACCATAATCCAAAGTCGTTCAACAACTATTTCCTCAAAATTCACCATATACAATCTTTATCTCAATATTTCCATATAACAATTTCCTTAATAAACATCGTAATATCATCACCACTCAAACTTTCTTTAAACCATAGTATATTTACCAAAGAGATATTTTAAATCCTCAAGTAAACATCAACAATCCCCAAATCAAAAGAATCACTTCCAAGTTCTTAAAATAATAACCAAAGAGAGAATTCCAACCTCTCCAAATAAATTCTAAAAGAGTAATTCCAATCTTTCAACATAACCACCAAATAGAGAGTATTGCCCATAACAAAGATCTCACAATAATCACCAAAGATAATCCTTCAAATAATTAGTCCCACCTTGATAATATATTAATTACCATTCCGTCTATTCATCCAGTCATTAAACCTTAATAACTATTATCAGTCCTTAATCACTACAATTAGAGCTTAATCACCTTCTGAACTCCATTGTTAATCCATCATTAATTACTAAGTCCTTAATTAAGCTCTAATTACTATCTATGATCATTACAATCATCAGTAATATCCATCCTAACTTTGTCACCATTTCATAACCCATGTATCAACATGTTATAACATCATCATCAGTCTCATAACCTCTTAGGTTCATTACAACCCCATCATCTAAACATCAACAACTATCAAAGCTTAGTTTGATCTCACGAACATCAAACAACCTCATCTTCTAAACATCAATAATCAATAATCAAGCTTACACCATTTAATCTTACTTTCGCGCCCTTGGACGCCCGGTGGACGCACGTTCACTACCGCGTCCACGGATTCTGCCTATTCTGGACAGTAATTCAGCTTGCGCAGTCCGAAAGATTGAGCCGGTAAAAATAGTTCCCGAACTCTTTTTCACTTGAAATTTTTATGGTAGAACCCTAACTCATAGTACTTGATGTTCATAAAAATATTTGGTCACCTAGGTTCACGAATTAACACAGAAATTCCATTTTTGCCCTTGGCAGTGTGCTGTCCGGAATTTCTCTCTCTCTGGACCAGTTTTGGAGAAAAATTCGAAAACTATACTTATACTACTCCGATCATTATGAAATTTTATATGTAGGTTCTACACTTATATAACTACATGTATAAAAAAAATTGGATCAAAATACCTTACCGATTTTTCCCAGAAATTCACGGAAGTCACTGCCAGAGACTATCTTAAATTCTTGTCAATATTTTCACAAGTATAAGTCTATATGGGTATAAATATAATAGGTACATGCATATACGGCCATTATCATGTATAAAAACATATTCATAAAACTCCTAATCTCATTATTTACTAGCAATTGTCCACTTTCAAGTAACTAAACCGACTTAAGGGATTTCTTACCTTTCGGGAGTGTACTAATACCGTAGAAGCAACTCTTGGATCTTTCCCCAAATTCACCTTAAAATCCTAGGGTCAAAATCAACACCATAACCACAAATACAAAGAAACTAAGCTTAGATTCATGATCTAGGAAGGAATACAAAGCTTTCTACCGAATAATATTGAAATCTTACCGAACAAATTGGAGAGTTGTGTACAAGCTTGGCTATGGTTTTAATGGAGGAAAATGGTGAAGGAGATGAAGTTGCTCTCTCCCTTTCTCTCTCGTGTGAAATCAGCCAAGGAAGACAAGAATGGAACAAGAGGAATAACATGCTTTGGGACATTATCACTTTTGAGGCAAATGTTCTTATGGGAAGAAGAAATGGAATAAAATAATAAAGTATTTTTAAACTTATCAGTTGGGGTCCAAACAGATAAAGTTTCGGTAGAAAATAATTTAAACAGGAATAATTTTGAAACCGAAAATTTATCCCAGACTGAAACTTGAAATTGGGCTAGGTTCGGTACACCGCGAAATTCTGCGATGCTACGATCAAAATAAATTTTCGCTGCTATGAGCTGATTTAATTGAATAGGAAATTCAAGAATAATAATATGGTGTCTAATAATCCATTTCCTAGGATAGTCGGGTCCGAATACTAATTCCTAAAATTTTACGGTTCGTGACCGGCACGAACGATCGCAACTTAATAACCACTATACTTCCTTATAAAAAAATTCTTTTGAAGCCTCGAGGGACCATTTCATGAATGTCATAGCCTAAGGAAATATTTTTCGAACCTTAGTCTTACGGAAAAGCCGAGGGGTTACAGTCTGTCCTTTTAGCAGGACGTGTTACTCTAGCTCAGTCTGTTCTCAACACCATTCCATCATATACTATGCAATCCACAGTGCCCCCTAAAGGTGTCTGTCAAGCTATAGAGCGGTCTATGCGCCGTTTTATTTGGGGTCACGAAGATAATGGAAATCATAGCAACAGATTACATCTAGTTTATTGGGATACGGTTGCTAGTCCCAAGGATATCGGTGGGCTAGGCATACGTCGACTTCAGGAGCTGAATATGGCCTACATGGTTAAACTAGGATGGCGTATTCGGCAAGAAAAGGACTCCCTTTTGGCTCGAACTTTAACTGGAAAATATAAAAGCGGTCGATCTACTTCTTTATCCAATGCTTGGAAAGGTATTCGCATGGCCACCCAGGTTCTGGAAGCTGGTATAATTAACATTGTTCGAAATGGGAGAACTACTCGGTTTTGGATGGATAAATGGATTGCTCCTTTCCCTCTTAGTCAGCTGCTGAGCACGTCTCTAAGCCTTCCTATTCTATATGCCACGGTGAATGAGTTTTGGACTGAAGGGAGAGGATGGAAGTGGGAGCTCCTCACGGACCTTTTACCTTCAAACATATTGCAACAATTGGCTTCCTATGTTTTGTCTCCGAATGGAGAGGAGGAAGATAGCATCCGATGGCACCTTGACTCATCTGGGAATTTTTCTTTATAATCTGCTTATGAGGCTATCACCCCTCGCACTTTGTTACGAACCACCCCTGATTGGATGCGTATTTGGGAAATTAAAGTGCCACACAGGATTTGTTTTTTTCTTTGGATGGTTATGCATGGTGCCATCATGACCAACGTTGAAAGAACTTGCCGACATTTGACTTCTAATTCTTACTGTGGTTTTTGTGCAGGGCACCAGGAGGACAGGAACCATCTGTTCCGCTATTGCAATGAGGCCAAGGATATTTTGAACGCTGCTTTGAGTCCCCGAGTGCATGCGGTTCTTGATCATTTGGATTGGGATGAGTGGTTTTTGGCGAACATTAGGGGTGAGACTTCGGTGGGATTACACGCTGATTGGCCTCCGCGCTTTGCTATTGGGATGTGGTGGATTTGGAAGTGGCGGAACGATGCCACTTTTAAGCAAATCAACATCCCGATGACCCAGAAGCTGCGGTGGATTACCCGACACGAGTTGGAGGCCTCTGCTGCTTTTGCCGTTCGCCGCGACTCCAATTTGCAGCGGAGAAGCACCATTGAAGCCATTGTATCGTGGACGAAGCCACAATCCGGTTGGTCGAAGTTGAGCGTCGATGGTTGCTGTTCACAGGGGACTAACGCCGCTGGTTGCGGGGGTGTTCTACGCGACCAGGACGGGAGTTGGCTCTGCGGTTTTCAGTACAAAATAGGTGTCTGCTCGCCTGAAGTATCCGAAGCTTGGGGGGCCTTACAAGGCCTGTTCATGGCAAAAACACTAGGTATTCAAAGATTAGTTGTGGAATGTGATTCGATGAGTACGGTAAAAGCTTTACAATGTGCCGGTCTGGAGAATGGCAATTTTCTCAACATCATTAAACGTTGTAGAAATGCAGTTGTTGGTTTTGAGGAGATTGTATTCGCTCATGTTTACCGGGAGTAGAATCGTTTGGCTGATTCTCTTGCTAAAAAGGCCCTAAGCCAATCTGAAAATTTCTACTAGTTCATGTTGGTTCCAAGTGACCTGCGAGTGATTCTTGAAGAGGATGCCATTGGGGCCGGGTTCCATAGAAGGGTTCCTCGTGAGTTGGGAATGGATACTTTGTAGTTAGACCAACGGGTTTTTACTCCCTCCTTTTCTATAAAAAAAAAAATATTATTAACCTATATATTCTAAATAAAATGCAATACTTCAAGCAATTTATTATACACTGAAATATTAAATTAAATTTCAAAGAACAAATTAATATTTGACTAAAGTTGAATAATAATCTAATAATGAATTACAGGAAAAATAAAGGGAACAATATAGCTAGAAGAAGTCCAAAATATGATGAAGAAAAATCCTTAAGCAAGCCTAAGAACCAAAGTAGGCCCATATCTTTAATAATAATGAACCCAAAATTTAAAGCAAATCCATATGCCTTAAATAAACTAAATAGGCCAAAATATTATTAATGGTTGAGTGGGCTAGCCGAAATGGGCTAGAGCAAGCCGGAGAGTAAAGACGAATGGAGATGGAATTACCTGATGAAGCGCCACTGCCATCGACAACGCCATTGCTAACGCTCATGCTGCTGGCGTCTGCTCCATCGGGAAACCAACTCCGCTACGCCGCCGAACCTAGCCTTACCGTTGTCGACAAGAGCCTGAACAGCGTTGTCGCCGACGTCACCTGAAGGAGAAGGCAAAGCAACGACGTCGCCGAAGATCCCAGCTCCAGCATTGCAACATCATTGCCACCCGCCAGCTGCCTGATGGTCGCTACAACTCCAAGCTTCATCGTCGACGTCACCCAAAGAAGACCAGGAAACAAGACGTCGCGTCGCCTGAAGAAGGGGAAAATAGCAGCGAATCTAGCGCACCTCCACTGTTTTACCTTGTTGCAGCGACAACGTCTGCCACCCTGACTCAGCCACGAACCAGCCATCTCATTGTCCTCCACCGTCTTCAATGGCCCCCGACGACCGTGATCGAAGACCGGAATCCACAAAATGGCGAACAGGACAGTAAGTTTTATTATTATAATTTCTTTATAATACAAAAAACAATTAAAATATTTTCTAAAATTGTTTCTGGAAAAAATAAAATGTATATATATACATATATGAAATCTGAATATATATGCAGATAATAATGAAAAAGCAAAGCATAGATATACATGTTGTATACATATTTTCAAGGAAAAAATAGTAAAGCATATACTGCATATTATGAACGTAAAAAATATGTATCTAGCATGTAATTTAAACAACTAGGCAAAGATTAAATAGGCTCTGATACCAAATGTTAAAATAAATATACATTCATTTTTTAATGTAACGATTTAACCTGACAACAGAAGCCAATAGGATTGAGCACCTCAAGCCATAGTTGTTGATTTCTGTTGCATTGCTTAATATTATTGTTTGTCTACTGAGCAACTAGATGGTGTAGTCCGTAAAGCTATAGCAGGAGCAGTGGGAGGACTGAGCTTAAATAGCCTACGTGCTATCATTATAGGCTAAGTAACGAAAACCGTTACTTCCGTTTCAAACCACAACATAATGGCCATAAATAGCCTATTACTTGCACCACTTAATAGTGCTATAATGTATGGAAAATAATTAGTTACTGAAATAATCAATAGAAATTGACATAATCGGTTTCGGTCGATTAAGGTAGTATGTTTAATAGATTTCGGTCTGTTTGATTTATTGAATCATCACTTCCTCAGCAAAACTATGGTAGTTGTGAGACTCAGATTTGAAGTTCAAAATATTATCATAGTCTCGTCGAACTAGCTAAACGCAACCTTAGTGTTCCATCAAGACTTCCGTAGTCTTCCACCAATACTGTGCAGATCTGAACCACAGAACCTCATAAAAGGGGCAGAGACATATCGACATTAAGGCTTATTAGAAAGAAGAAACCAACTATTAGATTAGCTGAGAATGAAAGATGGATGTTGTGATACCCCGGATTTAATTCAAGCCTTGAATCCCGGTAATTATGTGACACCCCAACTTTTCACAAGCTAAGATAGATATAACTTAACATAAAAGCTATAGATCTCAAGAACTAATCATAACCAAAGCGGAAGCATATATAAAACCTGAAGGGTGTCATGCCACACCTAGGTACAATCCTTCCTAGGTACACTGGCTATAAATCCAAAAACAAACATAATCCTCAAACGTCATAGTCACAAACTAGTCAAAGGTACATAATCCAAGAAAACGGCACACAGGCCCTGAAAGGAAACTAAACATAATCTAGTCTAAGCAAAGCATCATAACGATATAGCTCTAGCGCGCTCACGGCTTAGACTACTCCATACCTGGAAAACATTTAGAAAACCATTAGCAAAAGAATGCTAAGCAACCACCACTCACACTCGTGAGAACATACATAATATAGTAAGCTTGTAAATAGGTTTACACACCCGTATAGAATATATATGTAACACCCCGACTCGGCTATACCGTACATCCGGAGTGGTTACCGCCACACCTAGACTGAACCCAATCAAATCCAGAAAGAGTCCACTCTAGATGCACAGGCTAAAGAAGGAAAATTGTTTCACACACTTTCTACTTGACAAAAGCTTTACGTAGATATTGCAGCGGAAGAAAGGAAGGTAGCTAGGTTAGCTACTACTATATATACAAGGATCGACCCATTGGGTCCAAAAACATGAAAGTTTAAGTTGTCCACAACTTGTTAACCATACTAGGCTACAAAAGATATTCACACAACAAAAAGGAAGGAGTTATTCTAAACAGTGTACTTCGGAATGGGCGGAGCAGGAGGAGCCGGAGGAGCATAGGGATCATCATCAAGCAGGAACTGCACCTAATCATCATAGTCCAACACTGGAAACACAACTTAGATGAGCTCTCAGCGCTCATCGGGCTACAAGAGCCCACGCTAGACAACATCTGATAAGAGACACGGTGAAGTGTAGTTAGCGCGACGGCTAAGTAAGGATATCCATGGGTCATTCAAAACTAAATAAAGGTTTTGTAAAAATTGCTACATAGAAAACCCTATACCTTACTCATCGGCAAATATTCTACCTGCAACAGTTATAAAGAGCAACTTGCATACACTATGAGCAAAATTCAATAACATCTCATATCATCTTCCCCCTTGACAAGGTCATTTGGTAATCATTTACATACCCAATAATATATTGATAAACAATTAAGCATACTAGTAAGTAGTAGAAAACATAAATCACACATCTTGCTTGTAATCACTTTAATAGAAAAACCTTCCATCATAATGAAATCCTCATCATTTTTCACTTTTCAAAAAGAGGGATCACCCACACCTTTGGGTACTTAAATACTTGTCACATTTCTCTTTCCCGTAGTTACGGAGTAACTACATTCATATTTCAAAATTCCACTTAGTTCTAGATAGAAAGTGTGAGGCCTTTGGAGTTCTTTCTCCACTTTTGACCACTTGGATCGTTGAACTCGGGTTCAGTGGTCATCGCCCGGTCTAGTACTGATCCCCTGGACTTATAGGAGCGTTGGAATGATTCCTAGCTAGCCTCACTAGGTTCATAAGAACGACACCTACCCGAACATAGAGTGACTATACTTAAGTGTGCACACCCCCGTAGGAGTCCTTTTCTTTCCGGGTGATATAGTACTCGGCGAATAGACTTCGCCCACAGTATGAATGATCATACACATAATTACCATGCGGAATAGGCACTTTAAGCTCATCTTTATTCCGTGGTTAACAAGATCCTTCACCACTTTTACTAGAATTAAGGTTTGAAAACATTTTCTTTTCTTTCCTGGAATCAAATAGCATTTTCAAAATAATTTAATTCTTCCAATATGGTTGTAACATCCCAGAATTTCGTCACTAATTTTGTTACAAAGATATTTTGTAAAAACTGTTTATAACCGATTCTGTCCAGAAATTTTCAGCATGGCGCAGTCCGAAAGATTAAGCCGGTAACTATAGTTCCCGAACTCTTTTTCACTTGAAATTTTTATGGTAGAACCCTAACTCATAGTACTTGATGTCCATAAAAAGTTTGGGTCATTTTGGATCACGAATTAACACAGAAAATTCCATTTTTGCCCTTGGCAGTGTGCTGTCCAGAATCTTTCCTCTCTGGACCAGTTTTGGGAAAAATTCCGGAAACCATACTTATACTACTCCGATCATTATGAAATTTTATATGTAGGTTCTACACTTATAGATCTACATGTCCAAAAAATTTAGGATCAAAATACCTTACCGATTTTTCCCAGAAATTCTCGGAAGTCACTGCCAGAGACTAGCTAAATTTCTTGTCAATATTTTCACAAGTATAAGCCTATATGGGCATAAATATAATATGTACATGCATTTTCAGCCATTATCATGTATAAAAACATATTCATAAAACTCCTAATCTCATCATTTACTATCAATTATCTAGTTTCAAACAACCTCAACCAAATAAAGGGATTCCTTACCTCTTTTGGAAGATCCTAAAAAAAATGGTAGAAATTGTTGTTTTCCTTCCTTTGAGTCCAAGATCCTAAAAATATCACCATAATAACAACATTTCCATGCACCTTTAGTTTACACTTAAATTCTAAGAAGGTTTCAACCAAACAAAGTCTAAAATCTTACCTACACTTAGACATTTGAGTTTGAAAAATGCTTGGGAGCTCTTTGATCACAATGGAAGACTAAACAATTTTATTTTTTCTTCTTCTTCCTTGGGTGATCTACGAAAATGAGATGGAGTAGGATGAGAGAGATGATGATGTGAGCTCTAGCTTGAAGACTAAGAAATCAAGTGCAATTGCACCATACCTCATTAATGCTAGCATTAAATGATCAATCTTAGGCTAGATTTGGTTGCCACATGTCATCACCCTATGGAGTCTCTAGGAAGATCACAATTTATTTGGCCAGTTTATGGTTAAATCAGATGAAAGCTCGGAGGATTATAACTTAATTCGGGAAAATTCTAACACCAAAATTATCCTAAAAATAATCCCATCGCTAATCACCAAAATTGGGAATTTTTCGGTATCTCGCGAAATATAGGTACGAGGTTCGTAACAATTTTACCTCCTTACAGTCCGTTTAAAATTTTCTTGAACTAACTAGAAGTTCAGGCTTAATCATATGATACTCAATAATCCAATTTTTTTTTTAGGAAAATTCGAACTGAATCTACATCCTTAAAAATGTTACGGTTCGTGACCGGTACGTAGTTCGCAGCTTATCGATAACTAATCTTATACTAAAAAAAATTCTTTCGAACACCGAGAAGCCTTCTCTTAAATGTCATAGCTTAAAAAAATTTATATCTATATTCTAGAACCTTAACTTTGTCGGAAAAACCGAGGGGTTACAGTCTTCCCCCCTTAAAAATAGTTTCGTCCCCGAAACTTGCCTTTTTTTTTTTTTTTTGATGCTGCCTTAGAAATATCTTTCTTCGCGATTCACACTTGGTGATGCCCTGATCGCAAGTCAATCTTTGAGAATACACCTGCTCCTTTCAATTGGTCGAATAGATCGTCGATCCTCGGCAACGGGTATTTGTTCTTTACTTGTGGCTCGATCCAGTTCGGCAACGGGTATTTGTTCTTTACTTGTGGCTCGATCCAGTTCTCTATAAGCGACGCGCGGTCTAAGGCTCCTATATATATATATATATATATTTTTTAACGAACAGTACTGGCGCGCCCCCAAGGTGATACACTTGGTCTGATGAATTATTTCTCCAACCGTTCTGCCGATTGCGCCTTCCGCCCCTCCATCTCTCTGGGTGGCATTCGATAAGGTGCTTTCGAGATGGGTGAGTTTCTCGGTACGAGATCGGTGGTGAACTCTACTTCTCTTTCCGGCGGCATTTTCGTGAGGTCGTCAGGGAAATACGTCAGGAATTCGCGTACAACTGGGATTCGATTAATCTCAGGTTCTTCTATTTCGGCATCTTGCACCAAACAGAGATACACTACGCATCCCTGGTGAGCGTACTTTCTCAATTTCTGTGTTGTCAACAACTTTGACTCAGGTTGCCTGCCAATTCCTCGGTAGGATATTCTCCTTCCCTTTGGTCCTCGTAGGACAACCTTTCGCTCATTACACGCTATCCGGGCTTTATACTTATCTAACCAATCCATCCCACGCACTACATCGATGCCCTCAAGTTCAAAACGAACGAGGTTTTCGGGACAGCCAGATCCCGCTATTTCTATTGCAACGTTGTCATAACTCTCTCTACGGGTCACTACTATTCTTAAAGCGGTTTTGACATTTAGATCTAACCTAACGGTAGACCATAGCTTCAATCTATCCGCAAATGTAGATGATATAAAGGAATTGGTAGTTCCCGTATCAAATAATACTGAGCTAAGCACTAGGTTTATGAGAAAGGTACCGGTTACGACGTCGCTAGCCTGAGCTTGCTTGCTGTTAACGACGTAGATCTTGCCTTGGTTTGCTGTGCTGCTTTCTCCCACGGGTGCTTTCCCTTTGTTGGTGGGATTTTGAGTTGCGTTAGTCGGCCTCCCCTAGTTTCCTTGTTGAAAGTTGCCTCCTCCATTTCTTATCTCCACGGGCTTCTGGCCGGCATTCCCACCGAATCCTCCTTTCTGATTGTTTCCTTGAGAGGGATCCCGAAAATTGTCCATCCTGGTTCGGCACTCGTAATACTTGTGCCCCAAGAAACCGCACTTGAAGCACCTAATCTTCTCCCCTTGGCAATTCTCTCCGAGGTGATCCCGTCCACATCTCCGGCAAGTTGAGTTTCTCCTCTGATTCATTCCTCCCTTCCTTTCTCCTTGCATTGGATTAAATCTTCCCTGGTCAGGTTTCTTGTTGTCCGGCCTGAACTTCCCCGGGCCATCATCAACCTTCATTTTATTCTTGTCGTAGACCTCCTGCTGATCCAGGTACACTTGGTAGTGGTCGGATGCTCTGTCATATGCCTCCTTGAGAGTAGTGCACATAAACGGTGCAATCGCCCCTCTCACAGCCCAATCCAGTCCACGTACGAATCTTCTGGCCTTACTCGCTTCGTCAGGCACGATTTCTTGAGCGAAACGCATCAGCTCCACGTATTGGTCATAGTAGACCTGAACAGTTTCTCCCTTCTGCTTCAGTCGCAAGAATTCTTCGCACTTAATTCCCTTGATTCGTTCCATGTAAAATTGTCCTCTCAATTCTTCCTTAAATTCTTCCCAGCCAAAGTCTGGGTTTTGCAGTAAGTCGGGCCCAGCTGTTGACCACCAGTTGTCTGCCGCTTTTGTCAGGTAATACACGGCGGAAGATACTCGCTGATCTGCAGGACAGTTGACTGCATTGAGCAGCTTGTCAAATGTCCTAATCCATTCTTCCAAGATTACCGGGTCTTCTTCACCCGTGTAGTACGGTGGCTGGCGGCTGGCTATCGCCTTAGCATAATCCACTCTCGGCTGCCTCTGGTTTTGGTTTTGACCTTGTTGAGCTAGCATCAACTCGGCCATTCTCTCCATGGCCTGAACCATTCGATCTACCGCAGAGAGGTTATTGTCGCTACCCGCAGGCACATTTCGTCTCGGCGGCATCTTCACCAAGCGACAGTTTCAAGTTAGTTCTTGAAGCGTAAAAGCTCTTAAGGAGTTAGTTAGCTACGCAGTTAGTATAGCAGCTACACAAGTCCTACCCAGCAATTCCTAACATCCACTTCGTCATGCTCATCAACCAGGTATCTTAACTATGGCATAACAGTTAGGAACGCATTATACTATTATGCTTACTCACAACAATGATAAGCAATGATTAACGCACATAAAGATACACAAATATTGATCAAAGCATTCTAGAATCGGGAGGTTTCGCGAAATACAGATGATGAGGTACCCCTTTCTGACGGTGCCTGGTCTCCAGCTCCGCTCCAGAAACTCACACTTAGGCTCAGTTGAAAAAGCCGTTTAGGTCAGTCTTAGCAAACTTAGGCTGACTCGAACTTGGGCTTTGAAAAATCGAATTCTCCGAATTTCAATCCTAGACCTACAAACAAGACCATACAACCTAGGCTTCGACCTGATTCCCAAAGGTTCAACCTAGGCTCTGATACCAATTTGTAACACCCCGACTCGGCTATACCGTACATCCGGAGTGGTTACCGCCACACCTAGACTGAACCCAATCAAATCCAGAAAGAGTCCACTCTAGATGCATAGGCTAAAGAAGGAAAATTGTTTCACACACTTTCTACTTGACAAAAGCTTTACGTAGATATTGCAGCGGAAGAAAGGAAGGTAGCTAGGTTAGCTACTACTATATATACAAGGATCGACCCATTGGGTCCAAAAACATGAAAGTTTAAGTTGTCCACAACTTGTTAACCATACTAGGCTACAAAAGATATTCACACAACAAAAAGGAAGGAGTTATTCTAAACAGTGTACTTCGGAATGGGCGGAGCAGGAGAAGCCGGAGGAGCATAGGGATCATCATCAAGCAGGAACTGCACCTAATCATCATAGTCCAACACTGGAAACACAACTTAGATGAGCTCTCAGCGCTCATCGGGCTACAAGNAAGATACTCGCTGATCTGCAGGACAGTTGACTGCATTGAGCAGCTTGTCAAATGTCCTAATCCATTCTTCCAAGATTACCGGGTCTTCTTCACCCGTGTAGTACGGTGGCTGGCGGCTGGCTATCGCCTTAGCATAATCCACTCTCGGCTGCCTCTGGTTTTGGTTTTGACCTTGTTGAGCTAGCATCAACTCGGCCATTCTCTCCATGGCCTGAACCATTCGATCTACCGCAGAGAGGTTATTGTCGCTACCCGCAGGCACATTTCGTCTCGGCGGCATCTTCACCAAGCGACAGTTTCAAGTTAGTTCTTGAAGCGTAAAAGCTCTTAAGGAGTTAGTTAGCTACGCAGTTAGTATAGCAGCTACACAAGTCCTACCCAGCAATTCCTAACATCCACTTCGTCATGCTCATCAACCAGGTATCTTAACTATGGCATAACAGTTAGGAACGCATTATACTATTATGCTTACTCACAACAATGATAAGCAATGATTAACGCACATAAAGATACACAAATATTGATCAAAGCATTCTAGAATCGGGAGGTTTCGCGAAATACAGATGATGAGGTACCCCTTTCTGACGGTGCCTGGTCTCCAGCTCCGCTCCAGAAACTCACACTTAGGCTCAGTTGAAAAAGCCGTTTAGGTCAGTCTTAGCAAACTTAGGCTGACTCGAACTTGGGCTTTGAAAAATCGAATTCTCCGAATTTCAATCCTAGACCTACAAACAAGACCATA
The DNA here is from genome assembly GCF_003576645.1 of Ipomoea triloba. Lineage (NCBI taxonomy): Eukaryota > Viridiplantae > Streptophyta > Magnoliopsida > Solanales > Convolvulaceae > Ipomoea > Ipomoea triloba. Next base: position 14,283,220 of record NC_044916.1, on the reverse strand, counting down.
CAACCTAGGCTTCGACCTGATTCCCAAAGGTTCAACCTAGGCTCTGATACCAATTTGTAACACCCCGACTCGGCTATACCGTACATCCGGAGTGGTTACCGCCACACCTAGACTGAACCCAATCAAATCCAGAAAGAGTCCACTCTAGATGCATAGGCTAAAGAAGGAAAATTGTTTCACACACTTTCTACTTGACAAAAGCTTTACGTAGATATTGCAGCGGAAGAAAGGAAGGTAGCTAGGTTAGCTACTACTATATATACAAGGATCGACCCATTGGGTCCAAAAACATGAAAGTTTAAGTTGTCCACAACTTGTTAACCATACTAGGCTACAAAAGATATTCACACAACAAAAAGGAAGGAGTTATTCTAAACAGTGTACTTCGGAATGGGCGGAGCAGGAGAAGCCGGAGGAGCATAGGGATCATCATCAAGCAGGAACTGCACCTAATCATCATAGTCCAACACTGGAAACACAACTTAGATGAGCTCTCAGCGCTCATCGGGCTACAAG